>NW_020939122.1:0-7835 GCF_003984885.1 Neopelma chrysocephalum
GGGTGGGGAACAGGCCCTGGGGGTGTTGGGGGCAGGATGGTGCCCACTGGAGCTCAGGGGGTGCCGGGATGGAGCCTGTGCTTCCTCAGGGATTTGAGCACCTTGGTTCTCTCCAGAAACGTGGCACCAACACTGAGGCTGTTTTTCCTGGCCTTAAACCAGAGGAGGGCAGGGTTAGGTGGGATATTGGGAAGGAATTCCCGGCTGTGAGGGTGGGGAGGCCCTGGCACAGGTTGCCCAGGAGCCGTGGCTGCTCCATCCTGGAATTGCTCCCATCCCTGGGGGCTCCTTTGGCATGGACAGTCCCGGGGCTGCTGGTCACCTGCTGGGATCTCTGGGGTTGGGGACACCCCAGTGGGGAAGGCAGGAACACCTGGATGGGAGACAGGTCCTGGACACATCCTGGAATCCAGCTGTGGGGGGCAGGAGGGTTTTTTGCAGGGATTGCGACTGGGAATCCCACACTGGGACCAGGATGGAGGGGACAGGAGAAGGGGGGTGGGAGTGGGGGGACGGGAACAGGGAGACGGGAACATGGAAGGCAGGGGCAGGGGATGGGAATGGGAGGGATAAGAGGAGGGGAATGGGGATGAGGGAGACAGGAGCACAGGAATGGGAGTGGGGTGACAGGAGCAGGGGGATGGGAACGGTGGGGACAGGAGCAGGGGGATGAGAGCACAGGGATGGGAGCACAGGGATGGGGGCCGGGATCAGGGGGATGGGAGGGCAGGGATGGGATCAGGGGGCTGGGATCAGGGGGATGGCAGCACAGGGATGGGAGCACAGGGATGGGAGCAGGGGGCCGGGATCAGGGGGATGGCAGCACAGGGATGGGAGCACAGGGGGCCGGGATCAGGGCGCTCCCAGCGCAGCACGAGGGGCGAGGGGGAGGGAGCAGCTCCGCTGGCACCGAGAGCTGCAATTATTTTGTCACCACGGCACAAAAGCGGAGCCGTGGGAAAGGCTGAGCTCGGGAATCAGCCCCGGGACCCCCCGGCGAGGTGCCACTCGCCCCTTCTCCCCGCGCTTCCAGCCCCGCAGCCGGGGAGCAGCCGCCTGGCACTGCCCAGTGCCCGCTGCCCATTCCCGGAGCCCGGAGGCCACTTTTCCAGCGCGGAGTGCGGGGACCGGAGCCGGGTCCCCCCTGCGGGACCCCCCCCGTCCGCGGCGGGGCCGGGGGGGCTCAGACCCCCCCTCGCCCCCCTCCCCGGGGGGCCTGTGTGGGACTGGCTCGGGCTGAATCCGCCCCGTTGGGTCCCTGATGCAGCAGCCGGAGCCTGGAGCTCCAGTTGCCATGGCAATGCCTGAGCGTTGAATCCAGCATTGTCAGCGAGCGAGGAGGAGGAGGAGGCACCCGAGTGAAGAGGAAGAGCCTTCAACTCATCCCCGTGCCGGGGTGGGCTCGCGGCTCATGGCAGCCCGGGATAGGGAGCCCTCGGGGCCATTCCCACGGCCCGCCACGTGTCCCGGTTGTCCGTCGTCGTCGTCGTCGTGGTCGCCGTCGTGGTCGCCGAGCCGGATGCCAGCGCTGCTGCTGCCGTAGGGCCGGAGCGAGCGGAGCATCATCCCGGCCCCGGGCACGGCGGAGGAGGGTGGGTGGGCTGCGCTCCGGGGGCTGCGCCGAGGCGGGAAAAAGGACAGACGAGGCGGGAAAAAAGGACAGACGAGGCGGGAAGGAAGGAAGGGAGGGAGGAAGGAAGGACAGCCGGAGCCGGGCCCCACCGGCCGCGTTCCTCCCCTCCCACCCCCCGGCCATGGCGGGGCCGTGACAGCCGAGCCCCCGCGGGCGGGCGCTGCCCGAGCCGGGCTTTGACTCGACTCGCGGGGGGCTCCCGGAGCCTCTCGGGCGGCCGCAGGGGGGAAAAAGGCGCAGCCCAGGGACATGACTTGGACTCTGCTCCTCGGCTGAGGGGCTCCACGTTCCTGCGGGAGCTCCGGGGGGCCTCGCCCCGCGCCCGGGACTGTGGTGGCCACCGAGACCATGAAGAAGTTCGCCTCCACGCGCAGCCTCAATAAGATCCTGCAGCAGTGCGACTCCTCATCCCGCGAGTACGAGGAGATCCAGGCTGTGGAGAAGAAGTGGCACCTGCATCTGGCCACTCCTCGTAAGTTCCTGGACAAGAGATGCAAAATGCCGTCTCTCTTCCTTTCAGCTCCGCCGCCTCCCAAGAGAGCGCCCAGCACCACCCTGACGCTGCGGTCCAAGTCCATGACGGCCGAGCTGGAGGAGCTGGGTAAGGGCGGGGGGCTCCACGGGGCACGGGGGGTTTGGGGATCCGGGCCCGGAGCGCTCTCCTGGTGCCCGTTTTCCCGGAGAGCTGCATGAGCGGGAGCGCCGGGTGATGTCTCGCTGCGCCGGAGGTCCCGTCGTGCTCGGAGGGGTGTGGGGGGCTCGGAGCCCGTGATTGCAGGATTAGGGGTGCGGGACACCCCCCTCCCCAGAGCCACCCACCCCCTCTGGTGTCGCATCCCCGCGGGGGCGGCCGGGGGGAGGACGTTGGGTGTCTCTGTGTGCTCGTGGAGGGCTCGCCGCCCCCGGGCCCCGGAACCCTGTTCCTCTCCCTGTTCCTCTCCCTGTTCCTCTCCCTGCTCTTCTCCTGTTCCTCATCCTGCTCTTCTCCTGTTCCTCACCCTGTTCCTCTCCCTGTTCCTCTCCCTGTTCCTCTCCCTGTTCCTCACCCTGCTCTTCTCCCGTTCCTCTCCTGTTCCTCTCCCTGCTCCTCTCCCTGTTCCTCACCCTGCTCCTCACCCTGCTCCTCACCTTGCTCTTCTGTTCCCCTCCCTGTTCCTCTCCCTGCTCTTCTCCCTGTTCCTCACCCTGTTCCCCTCGCTTCTCCCTCTCTCTCTTCCTCACCCTGCCCATCTCCGGGCTCCTCTCCCTGCTCCTCTCCCTGTTCCCTCTGCTCCTCTCTTTGTTCCTCTCCCTGCTCCTCTCTTTGTTCCTCTCCCTGCTCATCTCCCTGTTCCTCACCCTACTCACCCAACCCCTCTCCCTGCTCCTTGCCTTCCTCACCCCTTTCCTCACCCCCTCTCTCTCTGCTCCTCACCCTGTTCCTCTCTGTTCCTCACCCTGCTCACCCCACTCCTCTCATTCTCCTCGCCTTCCTCACTTATCTCCTCTCCTCTCCTCTCTCTGCTCCTCACCCCGTTCCTCACACATTCCTTACCTTCCTCTCCCTGCTCATCTCCCTGCTCCTCACCCTTCTCCTTCCTCCACTCCTCTCCCTGCTCTTCACCTTCCTCACCCTGCTGTTATCCCTGCTCCTCACCCCTCTCCCTCTTCACCCCTCTCCTCACCCTTTTCTCATCCCTCTCCTCTCCCCTCTCCTGTCCCTGCTCCCACACACCCGGGTCTTATTCCCCCTCACCCTGTGCCAGGTGAGCTCCAGGTGAGCTCCAGGTGAGCTCCAGGTGCGGTGCCATCTCCTCTCCTCCCTCCCCCCCGTGCCCACGGCCGTGCCCACCCTCTCACACTCCACGGCCTGCCCACGTTTTTCCAGCTGCTTTGCTCTCCGGCTGGAGCTCCGTGTTCCCGGATTCCCTGGAAGCCTCTCCACCCCCAGCCCTTCCTCACTTCCCTCGGTTCTCCCGGCCCTTGTGGCCACCCCGGGGGGTGTCCCCAGTGTCACCCCCCGGTTTGGGGGGGGCTGTTCCCTCCCCTTGGTCCCTCCCCTCTCCCCAGGGGTGGCAGAGGTGCCACCGGAGGGGGTGGCAAGTGAGACAGTGGCCACGTGGCCCTCGTGGCTGGATGGGCAGTGGGAGATGTGGAGAGACCCCCTCGGGGTAGCCACGGAGGGACCCCCATCCCGGGGAGGCTTTGGGGCATCCGTGTGCCCTGGCACAGGTTGGCTCTGCCAGGAGAGGTGCCGGGGCTGGCACCAGCAGAGCCAGAGGAGCTGTTGCCGTGGAGATTTAGGGATTTTCCCTGTGGGAATGTGCCCTCCTGCGCCAGGAGGGTTTAGGGATTTTCCCTGTGGGAATGTGGTGGTGTGGCCATGGCACAGGGTCCAGTCCCGGCTGGGAGGGACCCCCTGGAGCGCAGGAGCCTTGGCAGGACCCCACATCCCCCTGTTTTTCCATGTCCTTCCTTGCTTCCCGCCCTCGGTGCGTGACCAGGATTCCCAACCCCGTGGGCTCCTCAGAGGAACCAAACCCAGTGCAGTTGGGACAGATCTCGGCATTCCAGGGCTGGAATCAGCCATGGTCATTCCAGGGTTGGAATCAGCCGTGGTCATTCCAGGGCTGGAATCAACCGTGGTCATTTCAGGGCTGGAATCAGCCGTGGTCATTCCAGGGCTGGAATGAGCCGTGGTCATTCCAAGGCTGGAATCAGCCGTGGTCATTCCAGGGTTGGAATCAGCCGTGGTTTATTCTACACTGCTCTCTCTGCCCTTATTCCCACCCTGGTCTGCTCCCTGCGTCTCCAGACCTTTATTCCCAAGCCAAAGGCTTTCTCTTTGCCAGGATCCATTCGGAACAGCCCCTTTCTTCCCCTTTTTGCCCTTCCCTGTGTCCAGACCCATCCCAGACTCCTGGGTTCCCACTCCCACCCTTGGCTGTGACCCAGAGAGGCGTTCCCAGCCGTGTGCTGTGTCCCACCTGGAAAGGGATTGGGAACATCAACCCCATGGCTCCCAGGAGAGGGATTTGGAGGGATTTGGAGAGGGATTGATGTCAGTCCACATGTTCCCAAGGAATTGCAGTGGTCAGTCCCTTCCTCAGCCCTGTGGATCGGGGAATGTCCCACCTCATATCCCACAGGGAAAATGGGGAATCATCCCCCTTCCCACACTTGACCCTGCAGAGGGAGTTTCCATGTGGATCAGCACCTCAGGCCTTGTCTTAGAGCCTTGTCTTAGAGCCCTCTCTCCCTCCCAAGGGACCCTGGTGGCAGTGAAGGGACATTCAAGGGGAGCTCTGTCAGGTGCTCCTTGCCCCCTTTTCCTTGGATCCTGTCCCTCCCTTGCAGCTCCCAGAACATCCCACGTCCCCACAGCCCCACTGAACATTTCCTTGCTGCCTGTCGTGCCCGTCCCCTTGGAAGAGCAGATTCCCAGCAGGCTGCAAACAAAGCACTCCCATCCCAAAATCCCGGCCGTGCCGGATGCAGGGAAGGGCTTTGGGAAGTGTGAGGCTGCCGTGGAGAGCAGGGAGGCACTGAAAGCTTTGGAAGAGCTGCCTGGACATCAAATCCACCCAGCTCTGCTCCCGGTCTGGCTTCCCTGCTCCCAAGAGGAGGGGGAGGGATGGGTGGAGGGCTGATCCCAGCGGATCCCAGGGCTGGGATCAACGAGGTCCGCCCTGCCAAGCCTTTGTCCCGGCAGAGGCTCCACATCCCAGGCTGGATGCGGCTCCTGCCCACATGCCAGAGGCAGGGAAGCACCGGGAGCAGGCAGGGCAGGCAGCCAGGCTGGAGCTGGGGCTGGAAGCAGGAACTGTGCATGCCATTCATGTTGTCTTTTGTTTCTTGATTCCAAGCCTCCATGCGGAGAAGGAAAGGGGGTGAGTGAAAACTGCACATCCTGGGGGCTCCTCCCTTCCCTGCCAGCACCCCCCAGCACCCAAACAGGGGGGCACCCAGCACCCCGAGGGGCTGGATTGGGTCACTGTCCCCGCAGAGTCCCACGGGATCATCCCGGTGGCAGCCGGAGCTCGGGGTTGGCACCAGTGCCATGGTGGGGTGCCAGGAGCAGGGGTGGCCGAGTGGGGCTCTCCTTGGCATGGGCAGGATGCCAGTTTGTCCCCGGATTCCAAGGGCTGCCGTTCCCAGGGGTGATCCCTGCCCCGTGGTGAAAATCCGCGCAGGAATTGTCCCCAGGTGGGGTCCCCATCCAGGGGAAGGGGCTGGGCCGTGTCCAGCATCGTCCCCAAATGTCCCCAAGTGGGGTCCCCTTCCAGGGGAAGGGGCTGTGCCGTGTCCAGCATCATCCCAAATGTCCCCAGTGGGGTCTCCTTCCAGGGGAAGGGGCTGGGCCGTGTCCAGCATCATCCCAAATGTCCCCAGGTGGGGTGCCCTTCCAGGGGAAGGGGCTGGGCCGTGTCCAGCATCGTCCCAAATGTCCCAAGTCTCTGCTCCTGCCTCTGTGCAGGTTGTCCTGCTGCTCCTGGAATTCCCACTGCTCCCACATTCAGGGTGTGCCGGGGATGTCACAGGAGGGACACGATGAAACCAGGAGGTTTTGGATGGAAGGTGTCCCTGCCCGTGGCAGGGGTTGGAACAGGGTGGGCTTTAAGGTCCCCTCCAACCCCAAACCATTCCGGGATTCCTGCCAGGGCCAAGAGCCAGGAATGGACAATGGGGAAGGAACTAGAGGCTCATTCAGCTCCGTGTTCCCACAGCACAGCCCTGGGGCAGAGGGGAGGGAGCCTGGAGGCCTGAGCTCAGCCCCCACCCTTTCAGAGGCAAAACTGTCCTGGGGGTTCCTGTTCCCTGCTCCCTGAGGAGCTGGGAATGTGAGGGATCAGCTCTTCCCTTGCAGTGGGGGGGGGACAGGGAGGCAGCCGGGCAGGGGTGAGGTGTGGGGGGACTCTGAGGGACCCTCGACCCTCCCCTGCACTGGGCACATCCCTCAGTGCCCTGAGGGGCCACACCAGGGTCCCCTGGGTGAGGAGAATCCGCTGGAGGCCTCCGAAGTGTCCTGGCAGCGGAGATGGCTCCGGGATGCTCTTCCTGGAGTGGAAGAGAAGGATCTGGGGAGACCTTGGAGCCCCTTCCAGTGCTTGAAGGGGCTCCAGGAGAGCTGGAGAGGTTCGGGATGTCACATCCCTGTTTGTCCCAGACACTGGAGTGACACTGGTTGTGCTGGGGACACGGAACGTCGGGGCCATTCCGGCACCTGAGTCCACTCAGCCTGGACACATCCCAGTTTTTCCCAGACACTGGTTGTGCTGGAGCCTCGTGGAGTCCCACGGACATCCACGTGTCCCATTGTCCCTGTGGCACCCGGGTTTCCCATCACCTCCCACTCCTCCTTTGCCCGCCCCGGGGGGGGACTCGGCTCGTCCCGAGTATCCAAAATAAATCCGGGAAAAATTCGCTCTTTCGTGTAAGATGGAGGATTCCTTGGAATGTGGCACGGCCAGGAGCGGCCCCTGGGGTGGGAAGGTGGCCCAGCATGGCATTGGCATGGCACGGTGCCACCCTGAGCCGAGCAGGATCCAAACCCCCCCCCAAATCCTTGGAAAGCTGCTGGCTGGGGAGGAGAGGACGAGAACTCCCGGCGCTCCCTGCTCGGGGCTGTCGGAGGGGAGGTGTTCCCTGTGGCCCTCCCTGACCCCTGGGCTTTCCCCCTTGGATTTGCAGAGAAGCTGGATGAGATCCTGGCGGCCGCAGAGCCGGCGCTGAGGGCGGATATCGTGGAAGCAGATTCCAGGGCAGCCACTGTGAAACAGAGACCAACCAGCCGGAGGATCACCCCTGCAGAGATCAGTGTGAGGGACACGGACAGGGAGGGCAGGGAGGGAGGGAGAGGGATAGGAGGGTGTGGGGAGAGAGGCAGTGAGGACACGGAGAGGGATGGGAGGACAGGGAGGGAGAGGGAGGAGAAAACATGGAGGGAGAGGGATGGGAAGGCACGGAGGGAAAGGGATGGGAGGGCACAGAAGGGAGAGGGAGGAGAGGACATGGTGAGGGAGGAATGGGAGGACACAGAGAGGGATGGGAGGACATGGAGGGAGAGGGAGGAGAGGGCATGGAGGGAGAGGGAGGAGAGGGCATGGAGGTAGAGGAAGGGAAGGGCAGGGAGGGAGAGGGATAGGAGGATGTGGGGAGAGAGGCAGTGAGGACACAGGGATGGGAGGACACAGAGGGAGAGGGAGGAGAAAACATGGAGGGA
>NW_020939122.1:7935-11015 GCF_003984885.1 Neopelma chrysocephalum
GGACATGGAGGGAGAGGGAGGAGAGGGCATGGAGGTAGAGGAAGGGAAGGGCAGGGAGAGAGAGGGATAGGAGGGTGTGGGGAGAGAGGCAGTGAGGACACAGAGAGGGATGGGAGGACACAGAGGGAGAGGGAGGAGAAACCATGGAGGGAGAGGAATGGGAAGGCACGGAGGGAAAGGGATGGGAGGACATGGTGGGAGAGGGATGGGAGGGCACAGAGGGAGAGGGAGGAGAGGACACAGAGAGAGAGGGATGGGAGGACATGGAGGGAGAGGGAGGGGAGAACACGTGGTGCCAAGTGGAGCTGCTGATGGGCTTGTGCTGGGAGGGGGATTCCCCAGGAATAAGGAGAGAGAGAGTCTGGGAACACCCAGGGTTTGGAGAGCAGGGATGGGGCAGGAGCAAGGCCAGGGAAGTGCAGCTCTCACCAGAGGGCTGCACCAGCTCTCACCAGAGGAGGGTTCTTGACGTTGCCCCCAAAGGTTCACGGTGCCACCAAACCCTAAAACTGACTGGGACCTTGTCCCAGGAGGTTTCTGGTGCCACCCAGCCCAAACCCCAGGTGTGGTGGGTCCTTGGCCCTGTCCCAGCAGGTTCCTGGTGCGAGGGGAGGTGCAGGGGAGGGGGGTCCATCCCTGTCCCCAGGGACGGGGCCGTGCGGGCAGATCCCATTTCCCAGCAGGGTCGGGAAGGGCTGAGGGGAACTGTGGGCTCCTCCCAGCTGGGTCTGGAATGGGAATTCCCTGTTTTTTGCCTTGCAGTCCCTCTTTGAACGCCAGGGCATGGCAGCACACTCGGGGGTCCTGGCGGGAGCTGAGAAGCCCCACGTTTCCCTGCGCAAAGGAATTCCACGGACAAAATCCGTAGGTAAGACAGCCTGGGGGAGGGGAGAAATCCCTTTGGGAAGGGGAGGGATGGGCCCCATGGGCAGGAAAGGCTCAGCCCTTTCCAGCTCTGTGAGGTGGGAGCGTCCCGTGGAATTCCTGCTTCCAGGGCTGCCTGGTCCTGCTCGGGGTGGGAGGTGGGGTTGGAGCAGCCCAGGGGTTCCCTGCTCGGCTCTGCCAGGTATGGAGGGCTCTGCCAGGGATGGGGGGCTCTGCCAGGGATGGGGGGGCTCTGCCACCCTCCTTCTTGGCACAATGGGATGGAGGGTTGGAGTGTCACCCCCTGGGCTGGCACGGGCTGAGCCATGGGGCAGGAACCAGCTGAGCTGTGGCTTAGGAGAAGCAGGACAAGGTCTGGAGGAGGTGCCTGGCGGTGGTGGGTCCTTGATGGTGGGTCCAAAAGGTTCGTGGTGCCCCCAAACCCAAAAACTGGCTGTGGTGGGTCCAAAAGGTTCGTGGTGCCCCCAAACCCAAAAACCGGCTGTGGTGGGTCCTTGACCCTGTTCCAACAGATTTATGGTGTCACCAAACCCAAAACTGGCTGTGGTGGGTCCTTGGTTCTGTCCCAAAGGGTTTCTGGTGCCACCAAACCCAAAAACCGGCTGTGGTGTGTCTTTGACCCTGTTCCAACAGGTTTATGGTGCCACCAAACCCAAACCCACCTCCCACCAGCCCAGGTTGCTCCAAGCCCTGTCCAACCTGGCCTTGGACACCTCCAGGGATCCAGGGGCAGCCACAGCTTCTCTGGGAAATCCACTCCAGGGCCTCCCCACCCGCCCAGCCAGGAATTCCTTCCCAGGGATGTGCTCCATGGAAAGGAGTGACCCCCCACGGCATCATTTGGTTGTGAGGGCGATGCCAAATCAAACTGTGTGTTTAACACACCCAATAAGTGTGTTCAGAGGGTGCTTGGGAATGTTCAGAGCCCCAGGATTTCTGTGGATACACACCTGGGACAGGCTGGGATGGGGGCACCTGAAGTTCCACAGGAGATGGAGCTGAGATAACCAAATCTGTGGGATTAGCCTGAGAAAGAAAAGAGGAGAAGGAATCTTAAAAAAAAAAAACAAACAGGAAAATTGGGTATATCAGGGGCTGCCCCGTGTTGGGGAAGCTCCTGCCGTGACTTCCATGGGTGGAAAGTGCCCAAGGCTCTGGAGGTTTGAACTGGAAATGGGATAAAATGGGGTAAAATGGTGCAGGATGTGCAGGATTGAATCTTATCTCCTGGGAATGTGGAAAAACCCCATCCGAGCCTGGTGTCCCAAACCTTCCACAGTGACCAGAGAGGAACTGGGATTTTAGTCTGATTTATGTCATTCTTGATCTTGGAGGTGGATCCTGCCCCAGTGCCACGGGCTGGGAGGAGGATCCAGGGGTTGTGGGGGACAGGGGTGGGTTCCCAAACTGGGTCCTGGGTGGTTGGTTCAGGGGTGGGAATGTGGAAATGCTTCGAGAGCAGAGGCTGCTGGAGGTTCAGTCCAACCCCAAAGAGCTGGAAATTGTGTTGAAATCATGTTGTGTGGAATCCAGGAATGGATCATGGATTGGGAAAACATTCATGGAGCTGCTGCCAGGGCTGGAGCCCCTCTGCTCTGGAGCCAGGGTGGGAGAGCTGGGGGGGTTCACCTGGAGAAGAGAAGGCTCCAGGGAGAGCTGAGAGCCCCTTGCAGGGCCTGAAGGGGCTCCAGGAGAGCTGGAGAGGGACTGGGGACAAGGCATGGAGGGACAGGACACAGGGAATGGCTTCCCAGTGCCAGAGAATTTGGAAGGAATTGCTGGCTGGGAGAGTGGGGAGGGGCTGGAATGGATTTCCCAGAGCATCTGTGGCTGCCCCTGGATCCCTGGAAGTGTCCAAGGCCAGGTTGGAGCAACCTGGGCTGGTGGAAGGTGTCCCTGCCCATGGCAGAGGTTGGAACTGGACAAGTTTAAAGTCTCTTCCCCCCAAACCATTCCATGATTCTGTGAAATACGGAATCCTTGCCCGTGAGTTGCTCCTGAGTGCAGTTGGTGCCTCAGGAAAGTCCCTCCAAGCCCTCACTGGGCTGTGCAGGTCCTGCCAGGGATCTCTGCAAGCAGAGGCAGTGAAAGGTGGGATCTGAAGCTGGGTTTGTACAAGTGTGAGATTTGTTGGGATGTCTGTAGGGATCAGGGGGGACCTTGTGGCTCTGCAAGTCCCTGACAGGAGGGGGGAG
>NW_020939122.1:16015-16696 GCF_003984885.1 Neopelma chrysocephalum
GGGCTTTTCCAGCCTTAACAATTCCATGATTCTGTGATCCGTGAGACCAGAGCAGAGCTGGAGAAGGGGAGGCTGGAGACAGAGTCATCAGCAGAGCGTGGGGGGTGAGGAGCCCGGGGAGGAGGCAGGGGGATGAGTAAGGCTGTGGTTGTTTACTCGGGCTCGGCGCAGGCTCGGCAGCGCCGGCGCTCGCAGGTAGTGAAGGAAGAACCTGCCAAGGTTCTCTTCCCTCCCACCTCTCCCATCCCTGAGCAATCCTCAGGGGTGGTTTTCTCGCTGAGGAGCAACAGGAGATGTTTGTTTTCCCAGGGAATAGAGAAAATTCCTCTATTCCAAGGCACAGGCTCATATCCACTGCCAGCTTGGGAACCGGGGAGAATTCCCGTTGGAAGCAGGGGGTTTCCAGTCCAGCCATCAGCTCTAAGCAGGGTCAGCTGGGACATAGATCGTGTTCCTCAGGGTTTTATGGAAGTCTGGTGTCTCCCTCCAGGGACACGGATCAGATGTGGGATTTGGCACCTGTCCTTGTTGGGATTCGTGGTGTTCCTGCTGGTCCATTCCCATCAAGATCCTTCTGAGATGTCTGGCTGGTCATTGCCCTTGGCAGTGCCTGGGATGTGCTTTTCCATAGTGTCCCTGCCCTTGGCAGTGCCCTGGATGTGCTTTTCCATAGTGTCCCTG
>NW_020939123.1:0-7805 GCF_003984885.1 Neopelma chrysocephalum
GGGTGGGGAACAGGCCCTGGGGGTGTTGGGGGCAGGATGGTGCCCACGGGAGCTCAGGGGGTGCTGGGGTGGAGCCTGTGCTTCCTCAGGGATTTGAGCACCTTGGTTCTCTCCAGAAACGTGGCACCAACACTGAGGCTGTTTTCCCTGCAGGCCTTAAACCGGAGGAGGGCAGGGTTAGGTGGGATATTGGGAAGGAATTCCCGGCTGTGAGGGTGGGGAGGCCCTGGCACAGGTTGCCCAGGAGCCGTGGCTGCTCCATCCTGGAATTGCTCCCATCCCTGGGGGCTCCTTTGGCATGGACAGTCCCGGGGCTGCTGGTCACCTGCTGGGATCTCTGGGGTTGGGGACACCCCAGTGGGGAAGGCAGGAACACCTGGATGGGAGACAGGTCCTGGACACATCCTGGAATCCAGCTGTGGGGGGCAGGAGGGTTTTTTGCAGGGATTGCGACTGGGAATCCCACACTGGGATCAGGATGGAGGGGACAGGAGAAGGGGGGGGGGGGGGGGGGGACGGGAACAGGGAGACGGGAACATGGAAGGCAGGGGCAGGGGATGGGAATGGGAGGGATAAGAGGAGGGGAATGGGGATGAGGGAGACAGGAGCACAGGAATGGGAGTGGGGTGACAGGAGCAGGGGGATGGGAACGGTGGGGACAGGAGCAGGGGGATGAGAGCACAGGGATGGGAGCACAGGGATGGGGGCCGGGATCAGGGGGATGGGAGGGCAGGGATGGGATCAGGGGGCTGGGATCAGGGGGATGGCAGCACAGGGATGGGAGCACAGGGATGGGAGCAGGGGACTGGGATCAGGTGGATGGGAGCACAGGGATGGGAGCACAGGGATGGGAGCACAGGGATGGGAGCAGGGGGCCGGGATCAGGGGGATGGGATCACAGGGAATGGGAGCACAGGGATGGCAGCACAGGGATGGGAGCACAGGGGGCCGGGATCAGGGCGCTCCCAGCGCAGCACGAGGGGCGAGGGGGAGGGAGCAGCTCCGCTGGCACCGAGAGCTGCAATTATTTTGTCACCTCGGCACAAAAGCGGAGCCGTGGGAAAGGCTGAGCTCGGGAATCAGCCCCGGGACCCCCCGGGGGTGCCACTCGCCCCTTCTCCCCGCGCTTCCAGCCCCGCAGCCGGGGAGCAGCCGCCTGGCACTGCCCAGTGCCCGCTGCCCATTCCCGGAGCCCGGAGGCCACTTTTCCAGCGCGGAGTGCGGGGACCGGAGCCGGGTCCCCCCTGCGGGACCCCCCCCGTCCGCGGCGGGGCCGGGGGGGCTCAGACCCCCCCTCGCCCCCCTCCCCGGGGGGCCTGTGTGGGACTGGCTCGGGCTGAATCCGCCCCGTTGGGTCCCTGATGCAGCAGCCGGAGCCTGGAGCTCCAGTTGCCATGGCAATGCCTGAGCGTTGAATCCAGCATTGTCAGCGAGCGAGGAGGAGGAGGAGGCACCCGAGTGAAGAGGAAGAGCCTTCAACTCATCCCCGTGCCGGGGTGGGCTCGCGGCTCATGGCAGCCCGGGATAGGGAGCCCTCGGGGCCATTCCCACGGCCCGCCACGTGTCCCGGTTGTCCGTCGTCGTCGTCGTGGTCGCCGTCGTGGTCGCCGAGCCGGATGCCAGCGCTGCTGCTGCCGTAGGGCCGGAGCGAGCGGAGCATCATCCCGGCCCCGGGCACGGCGGAGGAGGGTGGGTGGGCTGCGCTCCGGGGGCTGCGCCGAGGCGGGAAAAAGGACAGACGAGGCGGGAAAAAAGGACAGACGAGGCGGGAAGGAAGGAAGGAAGGAAGGAAGGAAGGACAGCCGGAGCCGGGCCCCACCGGCCGCGTTCCTCCCCTCCCACCCCCCGGCCATGGCGGGGCCGTGACAGCCGAGCCCCCGCGGGCGGGCGCTGCCCGAGCCGGGCTTTGACTCGACTCGCGGGGGGCTCCCGGAGCCTCTCGGGCGGCCGCAGGGGGGAAAAAGGCGCAGCCCAGGGACATGACTTGGACTCTGCTCCTCGGCTGAGGGGCTCCACGTTCCTGCGGGAGCTCCGGGGGGCCTCGCCCCGCGCCCGGGACTGTGGTGGCCACCGAGACCATGAAGAAGTTCGCCTCCACGCGCAGCCTCAATAAGATCCTGCAGCAGTGCGACTCCTCATCCCGCGAGTACGAGGAGATCCAGGCTGTGGAGAAGAAGTGGCACCTGCATCTGGCCACTCCTCGTAAGTTCCTGGACAAGAGATGCAAAATGCCGTCTCTCTTCCTTTCAGCTCCGCCGCCTCCCAAGAGAGCGCCCAGCACCACCCTGACGCTGCGGTCCAAGTCCATGACGGCCGAGCTGGAGGAGCTGGGTAAGGGCGGGGGGCTCCACGGGGCACGGGGGGTTTGGGGATCCGGGCCCGGAGCGCTCTCCTGGTGCCCGTTTTCCCGGAGAGCTGCATGAGCGGGAGCGCCGGGTGATGTCTCGCTGCGCCGGAGGTCCCGTCGTGCTCGGAGGGGTGTGGGGGGCTCGGAGCCCGTGATTGCAGGATTAGGGGTGCGGGACACCCCCCTCCCCAGAGCCACCCACCCCCTCTGGTGTCGCATCCCCGCGGGGGCGGCCGGGGGGAGGACGTTGGGTGTCTCTGTGTGCTCGTGGAGGGCTCGCCGCCCCCGGGCCCCGGAACCCTGTTCCTCTCCCTGTTCCTCTCCCTGTTCCTCTCCCTGCTCTTCTCCTGTTCCTCATCCTGCTCTTCTCCTGTTCCTCACCCTGTTCCTCTCCCTGTTCCTCTCCCTGTTCCTCACCCTGCTCTTCTCCCGTTCCTCTCCTGTTCCTCTCCCTGCTCCTCTCCCTGTTCCTCTCCCTGTTCCTCACCCTGCTCCTCACCCTGCTCCTCACCTTGCTCTTCTGTTCCCCTCCCTGTTCCTCTCCCTGCTCTTCTCCCTGTTCCTCACCCTGTTCCCCTCGCTTCTCCCTCTCTCTCTTCCTCACCCTGCCCATCTCCGGGCTCCTCTCCCTGCTCCTCTCCCTGTTCCCTCTGCTCCTCTCTTTGTTCCTCTCCCTGCTCCTCTCTTTGTTCCTCTCCCTGGTCATCTCCCTGTTCCTCACCCTACTCACCCAACCCCTCTCCCTGCTCCTTGCCTTCCTCACCCCTTTCCTCACCCCCTCTCTCTCTGCTCCTCACCCTGTTCCTCTCTGTTCCTCACCCTGCTCACCCCACTCCTCTCATTCTCCTCGCCTTCCTCACTTATCTCCTCTCCTCTCCTCTCTCTGCTCCTCACCCCGTTCCTCACACATTCCTTACCTTCCTCTCCCTGCTCATCTCCCTGCTCCTCACCCTTCTCCTTCCTCCACTCCTCTCCCTGCTCTTCACCTTCCTCACCCTGCTGTTATCCCTGCTCCTCACCCCTCTCCCTCTTCATCCCTCTCCTCACCCTTTTCTCATCCCTCTCCTCTCCCCTCTCCTGTCCCTGCTCCCACACACCCGGGTCTTATTCCCCCTCACCCTGTGCCAGGTGAGCTCCAGGTGAGCTCCAGGTGAGCTCCAGGTGCGGTGCCATCCCCTCTCCTCCCTCCCCCCCGTGCCCACGGCCGTGCCCACCCTCTCACACTCCACGGCCTGCCCACGTTTTTCCAGCTGCTCTGCTCTCCGGCTGGAGCTCCGTGTTCCCGGATTCCCTGGAAGCCTCTCCACCCCCAGCCCTTCCTCACTTCCCTCGGTTCTCCCGGCCCTTGTGGCCACCCCGGGGGGTGTCCCCAGTGTCACCCCCCGGTTTGGGGGGGGCTGTTCCCTCCCCTTGGTCCCTCCCCTCTCCCCAGGGGTGGCAGAGGTGCCACCGGAGGGGGTGGCAAGTGAGACAGTGGCCACGTGGCCCTCGTGGCTGGATGGGCAGTGGGAGATGTGGAGAGACCCCCTCGGGGTAGCCACGGAGGGACCCCCATCCCGGGGAGGCTTTGGGGCATCCGTGTGCCCTGGCACAGGTTGGCTCTGCCAGGAGAGGTGCCGGGGCTGGCACCAGCAGAGCCAGAGGAGCTGTTGCCGTGGAGATTTAGGGATTTTCCCTGTGGGAATGTGCCCTCCTGCGCCAGGAGGGTTTAGGGATTTTCCCTGTGGGAATGTGGTGGTGTGGCCATGGCACAGGGTCCAGTCCCGGCTGGGAGGGACCCCCTGGAGCGCAGGAGCCTTGGCAGGACCCCACATCCCCCTGTTTTTCCATGTCCTTCCTTGCTTCCCGCCCTCGGTGCGTGACCAGGATTCCCAACCCCGTGGGCTCCTCAGAGGAACCAAACCCAGTGCAGTTGGGACAGATCTCGGCATTCCAGGGCTGGAATCAGCCATGGTCATTCCAGGGTTGGAATCAGCCGTGGTCATTCCAGGGCTGGAATCAACCGTGGTCATTTCAGGGCTGGAATCAGCCGTGGTCATTCCAGGGCTGGAATGAGCCGTGGTCATTCCAAGGCTGGAATCAGCCGTGGTCATTCCAGGGTTGGAATCAGCCGTGGTTTATTCTACACTGCTCTCTCTGCCCTTATTCCCACCCTGGTCTGCTCCCTGCGTCTCCAGACCTTTATTCCCAAGCCAAAGGCTTTCTCTTTGCCAGGATCCATTCGGAACAGCCCCTTTCTTCCCCTTTTTGCCCTTCCCTGTGTCCAGACCCATCCCAGACTCCTGGGTTCCCACTCCCACCCTTGGCTGTGACCCAGAGAGGCGTTCCCAGCCGTGTGCTGTGTCCCACCTGGAAAGGGATTGGGAACATCAACCCCATGGCTCCCAGGAGAGGGATTTGGAGGGATTTGGAGAGGGATTGATGTCAGTCCACATGTTCCCAAGGAATTGCAGTGGTCAGTCCCTTCCTCAGCCCTGTGGATCGGGGAATGTCCCACCTCATATCCCACAGGGAAAATGGGGAATCATCCCCCTTCCCACACTTGACCCTGCAGAGGGAGTTTCCATGTGGATCAGCACCTCAGGCCTTGTCTTAGAGCCTTGTCTTAGAGCCCTCTCTCCCTCCCAAGGGACCCTGGTGGCAGTGAAGGGACATTCAAGGGGAGCTCTGTCAGGTGCTCCTTGCCCCCTTTTCCTTGGATCCTGTCCCTCCCTTGCAGCTCCCAGAACATCCCACGTCCCCACAGCCCCACTGAACATTTCCTTGCTGCCTGTCGTGCCCGTCCCCTTGGAAGAGCAGATTCCCAGCAGGCTGCAAACAAAGCACTCCCATCCCAAAATCCCGGCCGTGCCGGATGCAGGGAAGGGCTTTGGGAAGTGTGAGGCTGCCGTGGAGAGCAGGGAGGCACTGAAAGCTTTGGAAGAGCTGCCTGGACATCAAATCCACCCAGCTCTGCTCCCGGTCTGGCTTCCCTGCTCCCAAGAGGAGGGGGAGGGATGGGTGGAGGGCTGATCCCAGCGGATCCCAGGGCTGGGATCAACGAGGTCCGCCCTGCCAAGCCTTTGTCCCGGCAGAGGCTCCACATCCCAGGCTGGATGCGGCTCCTGCCCACATGCCAGAGGCAGGGAAGCACCGGGAGCAGGCAGGGCAGGCAGCCAGGCTGGAGCTGGGGCTGGAAGCAGGAACTGTGCATGCCATTCATGTTGTCTTTTGTTTCTTGATTCCAAGCCTCCATGCGGAGAAGGAAAGGGGGTGAGTGAAAACTGCACATCCTGGGGGCTCCTCCCTTCCCTGCCAGCACCCCCCAGCACCCAAACAGGGGGGCACCCAGCACCCCGAGGGGCTGGATTGGGTCACCGTCCCCGCAGAGTCCCTCAGGATCATCCCGGTGGCAGCCGGAGCTCGGGGTTGGCACCGGTGCCATGGTGGGGTGCCAGGAGCCGGGGTGGCCGTGTGGGGCTCTCCTTGGCACGGGCAGGATGCCAGTTTGTCCCCGGATTCCAAGGGCTGCCGTTCCCAGGGGTGATCCCTGCCCCATGGTGAAAATCCGCGCAGGAATTGTCCCCAGGTGGGGTCCCCATCCAGGGGAAGGGGCTGGGCCGTGTCCAGCATCATCCCAAATGTCCCCAGTGGGGTCTCCTTCCAGGGGAAGGGGCTGTGCCGTGTCCAGCATCGTCCCAAATGTCCCAAGTCTCTGCTCCTGCCTCTGTGCAGGTTGTCCTGCTGCTCCTGGAATTCCCACTGCTCCCACATTCAGGGTGTGCCGGGGATGTCACAGGAGGGACACGATGAAACCAGGAGGTTTTTGATGGAAGGTGTCCCTGCCCGTGGCAGGGGTTGGAACAGGGTGGGCTTTAAGGTCCCCTCCAACCCCAAAGCATTCCGGGATTCCTGCCAGGGCCAAGAGCCAGGAATGGACAATGGGGAAGGAACCAGAGGCTCATCCAGCTCCGTGTTCCCACAGCACAGCCCTGGGGCAGAGGGGAGGGAGCCTGGAGGCCTGAGCTCAGCCCTCACCCTTTCAGAGGCAAAACTGTCCTGGGGGTTCCTGTTCCCTGCTCCCTGAGGAGCTGGGAATGTGAGGGATCAGCTCTTCCCTTGCAGTGGGGGGGGGACAGGGAGGCAGCTGGGCAGGGGTGAGGTGTGGGGGGACTCTGAGGGACCCCCGACCCTCCCCTGCACTGGGCACATCCCTCAGTGCCCTGAGGGGCCACACCAGGGTCCTCTGGGTGAGGAAAATCCACTGGAGGCCACTGGAGTGTCCTGGCAGCGGAGATGGCTCCGGGATGCTCTTCCTGGAGTGGAAGAGAAGGAGCTGGGGAGACCTTGGAGCCCCTTCCAGTGCTTGAAGGGGCTCCAGGAGAGCTGGAGAGGTTCGGGATGTTACATCCCTGTTTGTCCCAGACACTGGAGTGACACTGGTTGTGCTGGGGACACGGAACGTCGGGGCCATTCCGGCACCTGAGTCCACTCAGGCTGGACACATCCCAGTTTTTCCCAGACACTGGTTGTGCTGGAGCCTCGTGGAGTCCCACGGACATCCACGTGTCCCATTGTCCCTGTGGCACCCGGGTTTCCCATCACCTCCCACTCCTCCTTTGCCCGCCCCGGGGGGGGACTCGGCTCGTCCCGAGTATCCAAAATAAATCCGGGAAAAATTCGCTCTTTCGTGTAAGATGGAGGATTCCTTGGAATGTGGCACGGCCAGGAGCGGCCCCTGGGGTGGGAAGGTGGCCCAGCATGGCATTGGCATGGCACGGTGCCACCCTGAGCCGAGCAGGATCCAAACCCCCCCCCAAATCCTTGGAAAGCTGCTGGCTGGGGAGGAGAGGACGAGCTCCCGGCGCTCCCTGCTCGGGGCTGTCGGAGGGGAGGTGTTCCCTGTGGCCCTCCCTGACCCCTGGGCTTTCCCCCTTGGATTTGCAGAGAAGCTGGATGAGATCCTGGCGGCCGCAGAGCCGGCGCTGAGGGCGGATATCGTGGAAGCAGATTCCAGGGCAGCCACTGTGAAACAGAGACCAACCAGCCGGAGGATCACCCCTGCAGAGATCAGTGTGAGGGACACGGACAGGGAGGGCAGGGAGGGAGGGAGAGGGATAGGAGGGTGTGGGGAGAGAGGCAGTGAGGACACGGAGAGGGATGGGAGGACAGGGAGGGAGAGGGAGGAGAAAACATGGAGGGAGAGGAATGGGAAGGCACGGAGGGAAAGGGATGGGAGGGCACAGAAGGGAGAGGGAGGAGAGGACATGGTGAGGGAGGAATGGGAGGACACAGAGAGGGATGGGAGGACATGGAGGGAGAGGGAGGAGAGGGCATGGAGGGAGAGGGAGGAGAGGGCATGGAGGTAGAGGAAGGGAAGGGCAGGGAGGGAGAGGGATAGGAGGATGTGGGGAGAGAGGCAGTGAGGACACAGGGATGGGAGGACACAGAGGGAGAGGGAGGAGAAAACATGGAGGGA
>NW_020939123.1:7905-10981 GCF_003984885.1 Neopelma chrysocephalum
GGACATGGAGGGAGAGGGAGGAGAGGGCATGGAGGTAGAGGAAGGGAAGGGCAGGGAGAGAGAGGGATAGGAGGGTGTGGGGAGAGAGGCAGTGAGGACACAGAGAGGGATGGGAGGACACAGAGGGAGAGGGAGGAGAAACCATGGAGGGAGAGGAATGGGAAGGCACGGAGGGAAAGGGATGGGAGGACATGGTGGGAGAGGGATGGGAGGGCACAGAGGGAGAGGGAGGAGAGGACACAGAGAGAGAGGGATGGGAGGACATGGAGGGAGAGGGAGGGGAGAACACGTGGTGCCAAGTGGAGCTGCTGATGGGCTTGTGCTGGGAGGGGGATTCCCCAGGAATAAGGAGAGAGAGAGTCTGGGAACACCCAGGGTTTGGAGAGCAGGGATGGGGCAGGAGCAAGGCCAGGGAAGTGCAGATCTCACCAGGGAGCTGCACCAGCTCTCACCAGAGGAGGGTTCTTGACGTTGCCCCCAAAGGTTCACGGTGCCACCAAACCCTAAAACTGACTGGGACCTTGTCCCAGGAGGTTTCTGGTGCCACCCAGCCCAAACCCCAGGTGTGGTGGGTCCTTGGCCCTGTCCCAGCAGGTTCCTGGTGCGAGGGGAGGTGCAGGGGAGGGGGATCCATCCCTGTCCCCAGGGACGGGGCCGTGCGGGCAGATCCCATTTCCCAGCAGGGTCGGGAAGGGCTGAGGGGAACTGTGGGCTCCTCCCAGCTGGGTCTGGAATGGGAATTCCCTGTTTTTTGCCTTGCAGTCCCTCTTTGAACGCCAGGGCATGGCAGCACACTCGGGGGTCCTGGCGGGAGCTGAGAAGCCCCACGTTTCCCTGCGCAAAGGAATTCCACGGACAAAATCCGTAGGTAAGACAGCCTGGGGGAGGGGAGAAATCCCTTTGGGAAGGGGAGGGATGGGCCCCGTGGGCAGGAAAGGCTCAGCCCTTTCCAGCTCTGTGAGGTGGGAGCGTCCCGTGGAATTCCTGCTACCAGGGCTGCCTGGTCCTGCTCGGGGTGGGAGGTGGGGTTGGAGCAGTCCAGGGGTTCCCTGCTCAGCTCTGCTGGGGATGGGGGGCTCTGCCAGGGATGGGGGGGCTCTGCCACCCTCCTTCTTGGCACGTGGGATGGAGGGTTGGAGTGTCACCCCCTGGGCTAGCACGGGCTGAGCCGTGGGGCAGGAACCAGCTGAGCTGTGGCTTAGGAGAAGCAGGACAAGGTCTGGAGGAGGTGCCTGGCGGTGGTGGGTCCTTGATGGTGGGTCCAAAAGGTTCGTGGTGCCCCCAAACCCAAAAACTGGCTGTGGTGGGTCCAAAAGGTTCGTGGTGCCCCCAAACCCAAAAACCGGCTGTGGTGGGTCCTTGACCCTGTTCCAACAGATTTATGGTGTCACCAAACCCAAAACTGGCTGTGGTGGGTCCTTGGTTCTGTCCCAAAGGGTTTCTGGTGCCACCAAACCCAAAAACCGGCTGTGGTGTGTCTTTGACCCTGTTCCAACAGGTTTATGGTGCCACCAAACCCAAACCCACCTCCCACCAGCCCAGGTTGCTCCAAGCCCTGTCCAACCTGGCCTTGGACACCTCCAGGGATCCAGGGGCAGCCACAGCTTCTCTGGGAAATCCACTCCAGGGCCTCCCCACCCGCCCAGCCAGGAATTCCTTCCCAGGGATGTGCTCCATGGAAAGGAGTGACCCCCCACGGCATCATTTGGTTGTGAGGGCGATGCCAAATCAAACTGTGTGTTTAACACACCCAATAAGTGTGTTCAGAGGGTGCTTGGGAATGTTCAGAGCCCCAGGATTTCTGTGGATACACACCTGGGACAGGCTGGGATGGGGGCACCTGAAGTTCCACAGGAGATGGAGCTGAGATAACCAAATCTGTGGGATTAGCCTGAGAAAGAAAAGAGGAGAAGGAATCTTAAAAAAAAAAAACAAACAGGAAAATTGGGTATATCAGGGGCTGCCCCGTGTTGGGGAAGCTCCTGCCGTGACTTCCATGGGTGGAAAGTGCCCAAGGCTCTGGAGGTTTGAACTGGAAATGGGATAAAATGGGGTAAAATGGTGCAGGATGTGCAGGATTGAATCTTATCTCCTGGGAATGTGGAAAAACCCCATCCAAGCCTGGTGTCCCAAACCTTCCACAGTGACCAGAGAGGAACTGGGATTTTAGTCTGATTTATGTCATTCTTGATCTTGGAGGTGGATCCTGCCCCAGTGCCACGGGCTGGGAGGAGGATCCAGGGGTTGTGGGGGACAGGGGTGGGTTCCCAAACTGGGTCCTGGGTGGTTGGTTCAGGGGTGGGAATGTGGAAATGCTTCGAGAGCAGAGGCTGCTGGAGGTTCAGTCCAACCCCAAAGAGCTGGAAATCATGTTGAAATCATGTTGTGTGGAATCCAGGGATGGATCATGGATTGGGAAAACATTCATGGAGCTGCTGCCAGGGCTGGATCCCTCTGCTCTGGAGCCAGGCTGGGAGAGCTGGGGGGGTTCCCCTGGAGAAGAGAAGGCTCCAGGGAGAGCTGAGAGCCCCTTGCAGGGCCTAAAGGGGCTCCAGGAGAGCTGGAGAGGGACTGGGGACAAGGCATGGAGGGACAGGACACAGGGAATGGCTTCCCAGTGCCAGAGGGCAGGGATGGATGGGATATTGGGAAGGAATTCCTGGCTGGGAGGGTGGGGAGGCCCTGGAATGGATTTCCCAGAGCAGCTGTGGCTGCCCCTGGATCCCTGGAAGTGTCCCAGGCCAGGCTGGAGCAACCTGGGCTAGTGGAAGGTGTCCCTGCCCATGGCAGGGGGTGGAACTGGAAAAGTTTAAGGTCCCTTCCCCCCAAACCATTCCATGATTCTGTGAAATACGGAATCCTTGCCCGTGAGTTGCTCCTGAGTGCAGTTGGTGCCTCAGGAAAGTCCCTCCAAGCCCTCACTGGGCTGTGCAGGTCCTGCCAGGGATCTCTGCAAGCAGAGGCAGTGAAAGGTGGGATCTGAAGCTGGGTTTGTACAAGTGTGAGATTTGTTGGGATGTCTGTAGGGATCAGGGGGGACCTTGTGGCTCTGCAAGTCCCTGACAGGAGGGGGGAG
>NW_020939123.1:15981-16680 GCF_003984885.1 Neopelma chrysocephalum
GGGCTTTTCCAGCCTTAACAATTCCATGATTCTGTGATCCGTGAGACCAGAGCAGAGCTGGAGAAGGGGAGGCTGGAGACAGAGTCATCAGCAGAGCGTGGGGGGTGAGGAGCCCGGGGAGGAGGCAGGGGGATGAGTAAGGCTGTGGTTGTTTACTCGGGCTCGGCGCAGGCTCGGCAGCGCCGGCGCTCGCAGGTAGTGAAGGAAGAACCTGCCAAGGTTCTCTTCCCTCCCACCTCTCCCATCCCTGAGCAATCCTCAGGGGTGGTTTTCTCGCTGAGGAGCAACAGGAGATGTTTGTTTTCCCAGGGAATAGAGAACATTCCTCTATTCCAAGGCACAGGCTCGTATCCACTGCCAGCTTGGGAACCGGGGCTGGGGCAAAGTCAAGGGAGAATTCCCATTGGAAGCAGGAGGTTTCCAGTCCAACCATCAGCTCTAAGCAGGGTCAGCTGGGACATAGATCGTGTTCCTCAGGGTTTTATGGAAGTCTGGTGTCTCCCCCCAGGGACACGGATCAGATGTGGGATTTGGCACCTGTCCTTGTTGGGATTCGTGGTGTTCCTGCTGGTCCATTCCCATCAAGATCCTTCTGAGATGTCTGGCTGGTCATTGCCCTTGGCAGTGCCTGGGATGTGCTTTTCCATAGTGTCCCTGCCCTTGGCAGTGCCCTGGATGTGCTTTTCCATAGTGTCCCTG
>NW_020939124.1:0-3218 GCF_003984885.1 Neopelma chrysocephalum
AGGTTTGGGAAGGAGGTGGGAAGGTTGAAGGAGGAGGTGGGCAGGTTGGAAGGAGGAGGCCAGGTTGGAAGAAGGAGGTGGCCAGGTTGAAGGAGGAGGTGGGCAGGTTTGGGAAGGAGGTGGGCAGGTCGGAGGAGGAGGTGGGCAGGTTTGGGAAGGAGGTGGGCAGGTTTGGAAGGAGGTGGGCAGGTTTGGAAGGAAGAGGTGAGCAGGTTGGAGGAGGAGGTACCCACCCTTGGCACGGCTCCATCCCACTTCTGCCACAGCCATCGAGCTCGGGGATGCTCAATCCACCTCCGTGGGTGCCTAAAAACATCCCTGGCTCCATGGATTCCTCTTCCCAGGGGAGGAGGTTTCTGCAGGGAGGACGTAGCCATGGCCGTGGTGGTGGGCCCTCGGCCTCGCAGGGAGGCAGGAGCTCCCTCAGGGAGCTGCTGCTCTTCCCTCCAGGTTGCCATGGCATTTTCCCAGCATTCTCCAAGGGTGTCAGGCTGAGGATGGGGAGCTTTTCCATCGGCAGGGCTGTGGGGAGCACAGGGATGAGCTGCTGCAGGGTCGGGCAGTGGAAAAGCCGGAGTTTTAGGGGGCTGCCATGGGAGGGGGCACCCCCAGCCCGTGATCCCGGGGGATCCCGAGCTGCCACCAGCCCAGAGGCTCCTGCCACCGGCTCCGGGAAGGGGTTTTGATGTTCCTGTGTGTTGCCTACAAGGAGACAGGGGCTCGGGGTCTCAGCACGTGTCCGTGTCACAGCTCCGCTGGCTTCACCCATCCCGTCACTGCATCACTAACCACTCACCTCATCCTGCCACGGCCACTGGGCTCTGCCTCGGGCTTGGCCAGGGCTGGGGAGGCTTGGGAAGAGCAGGGAGGGGTGTCTGGGTCTCTGTGAGATGAGCTCTGGGTCACAGCAGGGCCAGAGGAAAGAGGGAAGAGGGGAAGCCCAAAGGGTTGGCGGTGGGTGAGTCTGGCTTGGGATGGTCCCACAGCAGGGATTTGTCCCCTGCTCCTTCAGGGCTGTGGTGGGCAGAGGTGGAGGTCCCAGGAAAAGGGCTTTTCCTCTCCATGGAGAAATGCAGAGGGACAGTTCCAGTTTGGGTTCAGGCAGAGGAGGGAGGAGGGAGCTCCGAGGGACCTCCCCCAGGGAAGGGATTGGCTTGGGGAGTCCCAGGGGCAGCACAGGAGGAGATGGGAATTCTCATGTGGATTCCAGCTTTAAATTGCTTTTTCCTGCTGAGAAGAGATGAGAGAAGGACAAAAGAGACACTTAGTTATGGCATAAGCAGCTCTGACGCTGCCAGAGCTCCCTGTAGGAAATATTTCCTGATGTCTGGGATTGTTCCCAACTGTCCCTGCTCCATGAGGGACCACAGGCAGGACAGAGCTCCTGGCTGAATGCCCATCCCCAGAACTGCTCCAGGCAAACCACAGCTGGAGGCTGAGACCCTCCTGGGCGGGGAAGCACGAGGGGGGGGAACAGCCACAGCACCTGGAGCTCCTCTTGCTCTGCTCCATCCCTGCTCCAGGTGGTCACCAGGACACAGCAGGACACGTTCCCCAGGGAATAACCACGTGTTCCTCCCAAATCCCTCCCCTGGGGCCGCTCCAACAACAGCCCCCTTGTGCTGCTCCCACCCACAAACCCCACCTGACCGAGGTGTCCACACTCCCAGCCCCATTCCACCTGTGGAAAAGGGATGGAATTCGGAACAACCGGGGGATCGTGTGGCATTTGCAGCCACCGTGCCAAACGTGGGAGCCCCTGGCACTGGCAGGGGAGGGCAGGGGCACAGGGAGCCCTTGCCCAGGTGAGGTGGCCGTGCCATCCAGGAGGGAAGAGGCCACTGGCTCCCTCCTGCTGGCACAGCCGAGCCCTCAGCAGGGATCCCAACCAACTTCCAGTGGTTATTCCCTCTGGGAAGCACTGACTCACCTGCGAGGTGTAGCTGACCTTTAGGTGTAGCTGATGTTGTCACTAACCACTGGGGGGGACACGGGAAAAGTCGGGAATTGTATCGGCTGCTCGGTCTTGTTCTTGCTGTGGGGCATTTTTTTCTCATGCATCTGTTGTTTCCTTCCTTTCCCCGCCCTTCCCGAATCCCTGTCCTGCCCCTTCCCTCTCCCCCTCCCTCCCCTCCTCCCTCTCTCCTCCCGGCCCCCTGTCCCACAGCTCTGTCGCTGTCCAACCCTCCAGGCTTTGGCTGTCAAATCCATTTCCCATACGGACATCACCTCGACCCGGCGGGGCCCATCCCGACGATCCCCTGACTCCCACAACTCCCACCTGGCCACCGCCCAGCTCCCCTCAGCCCCTCCCGGGGGTCTCCCCATCCCATCCCCGGGGTGCCGCCCGCGGTGCCCCCTCGCCCCGTGCCCTCCCCAGGGGTCCCTCCCCGGGGGTCCCTCGGGATGGGATCCGCCCTCCCCTCCCCGTGTGGAGCTGCCCCGGACCGGAGCTAACAACATTCTCTCTCATTGCCTCTCTTCCTGCTCTCCATCTGCATGTCCGCGCTGCTCTGTCTAGAACCGCCTCTGGCCTCCGGAGGGTGGGCGAGTTGTGTAAGTGAGCATGTTCCCATTCCATAGCAATCACCTTGTCTTCCCGCTCCTCCCCCCTGCCTCCCCCCCCGGCATTCCCAGGGATTCCACCCCCCCCCGGGGGGCCGGGAACGGGCAGTGGGCCCGCTCTGGAATGTGCGTGTTCCCCGTCCCATCCCGGTGTGCCCCGGTAGCATGTCCGTGTCCCTGTGGTGTCCCTGTGGTGTCCCTGTGGTGTCCCTGTGTTGTGGTGTCCGTGCTGCTCCTGCTGCTGCTGCTGCTGCTGCTGCTGCTGCTGCTGCTGCTGCGGTGAGGAAATTCCCTCGGGCTTCCCATGGGATTTGTGGATTTTGGGGGGGGGGGGGATATCCCAGGAAAGGCTGTGCAGGGGAAGGGAACCCTCGCTCAGTGCAGTTCATCCCGTGGGAGAGACCCAGGAAGGGAGGGAGAGACCCAGGAAGGGTGAGAGAGACACCAAGAAGTGGGAAAGGACCACAGAAAGGGTGGGAGAGACCACAGGAAAGTTAAAAGAGACCCCAGGAAAGTTAAAAGAGACCGCAGGAAAGGTAAAAGAGACCCCAGGAAGGGTGGGAAAGACCCCAGGAAAGGTAAAAGAGACCCCAGGAAGGGTGGGAAAGACCCCAGGAAAGGTAAAAGAGACCCCAGGAAAGGTAAAAGAGACC
>NW_020939125.1:0-3159 GCF_003984885.1 Neopelma chrysocephalum
AGGTTTGGGAAGGAGGTGGGAAGGTTGAAGGAGGAGGTGGGCAGGTTGGAAGGAGGAGGCCAGATTGGAAGAAGGAGGTGGGCAGGTTGGAAGGAAGAGGTGGGCAGGTTTGGAAGGAGGTGGGCAGGTTTGGAAGGAAGAGGTGAGCAGGTTGGAGGAGGAGGTACCCACCCTTGGCACGGCTCCATCCCACTTCTGCCACAGCCATCAAGCTCGGGGATGCTCAATCCACCTCCGTGGGTGCCTAAAAACATCCCTGGCTCCATGGATTCCTCTTCCCAGGGGAGGAGGTTTCTGCAGGGAGGACGTAGCCATGGCCGTGGTGGTGGGCCCTCGGCCTCGCAGGGAGGCAGGAGCTCCCTCAGGGAGCTGCTGCTCTTCCCTCCAGGTTGCCATGGCATTTTCCCAGCATTCTCCAAGGGTGTCAGGCTGAGGATGGGGAGCTTTTCCATCGGCAGGGCCGTGGGGAGCACAGGGATGAGCTGCTGCAGGGTCGGGCAGTGGAAAAGCCGGAGTTTTAGGGGGCTGCCATGGGAGGGGGCACCCCCAGCCCGTGATCCCGGGGGATCCCGAGCTGCCACCAGCCCTGAGGCTCCTGCCACCGGCTCCGGGAAGGGGTTTTGATGTTCCTGTGTGTTGCCTACAAGGAGACAGGGGCTCGGGGTCTCAGCACGTGTCCGTGTCACAGCTCCGCTGGCTTCACCCATCCCGTCACTGCATCACTAACCACTCACCTCATCCTGCCACGGCCACTGGGCTCTGCCTCGGGCTTGGCCAGGGCTGGGGAGGCCTGGGAAGAGCAGGGAGGGGTGTCTGGGTCCCCGTGAGATAAGCTCTGGGTCACAGCAGGGCCAGAGGAAAGAGGGAAGAGGGGAAGCCCAAAGGGTTGGTGGTGGGTGAGTCTGGCTTGGGATGGTCCCACAGCAGGGATTTGTCCCCTGCTCCTTCAGGGCTGTGGTGGGCAGAGGTGGAGGTCCCAGGAAAAGGGCTTTTCCTCTCCATGGAGAAATGCAGAGGGACAGTTCCAGTTTGGGTTCAGGCAGAAGAGGGAGGAGGGAGCTCCGAGGGACCTCCCCCAGGGAAGGGATTGGCTTGGGGAGTCCCAGGGGCAGCACAGGAGGAGATGGGAATTCTCATGTGGATTCCAGCTTTAAATTGCTTTTTCCTGCTGAGAAGAGATGAGAGAAGGACAAAAGAGACACTTAGTTATGGCATAAGCAGCTCTGATGCTGCCAGAGCTCCCTGTAGGAAATATTTCCTGACGTCTGGGATTGTTCCCAACTGTCCCTGCTCCGTGAGGGACCACGGGCAGGACAGAGCTCCTGGCTGAATGCCCATCCCCAGAACTGCTCCAGGCAAACCACAGCTGGAGGCTGAGACCCTCCTGGGCGGGGAAGCACGAGGGGGGGGAACAGCCACAGCACCTGGAGCTCCTCTTGCTCTGCTCCATCCCTGCTCCAGGTGGTCACCAGGACACAGCAGGACACGTTCCCAAGGGAATAACCACATGTTCCTCCCAAATCCATCCCCTGGGGCCGCTCCAACAGCAGCCCCTTGTGCTGCTCCCACCCACAAACCCCACCTGATTGAGGTGTCCACGCTCCCAGCACGGCTCCGGCCTTTCCTCCCCGTTCCACCTGTGGAAAAGGGATGGAATTCGGAACAACCCGGGGATCCTGTGGCATTTGCAGCCACCGTGCCAAACGTGGGAGCCCCTGGCACTGGCAGGGGAGGGCAGGGGCACAGGGAGCCCTTGCCCAGGTGAGGTGGCCGTGCCATCCAGGAGGGAAGAGGCCGCTGGCTCCCTCCTGCTGGCACAGCCGAGCCCTCAGCAGGGATCCCAACCAACTTCCAGTGGTTATTCCCTCTGGGAAGCACCAACTCCACCTGCAAGGTGTAGCTGACCTTTAGGTGTAGCTGATGTTGTCACTAATCACTGGGGGGGACACGGGAAAAGTCGGGAATTGTATCGGCTGCTCGGTCTTGTTCTTGCTGTGGGGCATTTTTTTCTCATGCATCTGTTGTTTCCTTCCTTTCCCCGCCCTTCCCGAATCCCTGTCCTGCCCCTTCCCTCTCCCCCTCCCTCCCCTCCTCCCTCTCTCCTCCCGGCCCCCTGTCCCACAGCTCTGTCGCTGTCCAACCCTCCAGGCTTTGGCTGTCAAATCCATTTCCCATACGGACATCACCTCGACCCGGCGGGGCCCATCCCGACGATCCCCCGACTCCCACAACTCCCACCTGGCCACCGCCCAGCTCCCCTCAGCCCCTCCCGGGGGTCTCCCCATCCCATCCCTGGGATGACACCGGTGCCCCCTCGCCCCGTGCCCTCCCCGGGGTTCTCGGGATGGGATCCGCCCTCCCCTCCCCGTGTGGAGCTGCCCCGGACCGGAGCTAACAACATTCTCTCTCATTGCCTCTCTTCCTGCTCTCCATCTGCATGTCCGCGCTGCTCTGTCTAGAACCGCCTCTGGCCTCCGGAGGGTGGGCGAGTTGTGTAAGTGAGCATGTTCCCATTCCATAGCAATCACCTTGTCTTCCCGCTCCTCCCCCCTGCCCCCCCCCCCCCCCCCCCCCCCCGGGTTTCCCCCCCCCCCCCGGGGGGCCGGGAACGGGCAGTGGGCCCGCTCTGGAATGTGCGTGTTCCCCGTCCCATCCCGGTGTGCCCCGGTAGCATGTCCGTGTCCCTGTGGTGTCCCTGTGGTGTCCCTGTGGTGTCCCTGTGTCCCTGTGTTGTGGTGTCTGTGCTGCTCCTGCTGCTGCTGCTGCTGCTGCTGCTGCTGCTGCGGTGAGGAAATTCCCTCGGGCTTCCCATGGGATTTGTGGATTTTGGGGGGGGGGGGGATATCCCAGGAAAGGCTGTGCAGGGGAAGGGAACCCTCGCTCAGTGCAGTTCATCCCGTGGGAGAGACCCAGGAAGGGAGGGAGAGACCCAGGAAGGGTGAGAGAGACACCAAGAAGTGGGAAAGGACCACAGAAAGGGTGGGAGAGACCACAGGAAAGTTAAAAGAGACCCCAGGAAAGTTAAAAGAGACCGCAGGAAAGGTAAAAGAGACCCCAGGAAGGGTGGGAAAGACCCCAGGAAAGGTAAAAGAGACCCCAGGAAGGGTGGGAAAGACCCCAGGAAAGGTAAAAGAGACCCCAGGAAAGGTAAAAGAGACC
>NW_020939126.1:0-9302 GCF_003984885.1 Neopelma chrysocephalum
CATGGCAGTGCCCTGGATGTGCTTTTCCATAGTGTCCCCTGATTTGGGAGTCCCTTATGGAAGGCACTGACAGGTTTTCCACAGTGTCCCTCCTCATTCAAGAAAACGTGGAGGAGAGATGGGATCTGGTGGTGTCCCAGTGTCACCCCTGGTCCGGCAGCCATGACCAGGACATTCCAGGAGGAAGGTCCAGCTTCCGCATTGGAATTCCTGCGGTAGCTCCGTGCTTGGCACATCCGTGCCCATCTGCAGGCCGGGCAGAGCATTCCCAGGATGAGTTCTCCTGGCACTGGGCCGTGTCCTGTGACAACCCGGGCACAGTGACTGAGCTCAGTGCTGCCCAAATCCCCTTGTTTCAACTCCTGGCCGTTCCCAGAAATAACCACGGAAGGCAGGACGGGTTTTTTGGATCCTGATGCTGCCGAGACCATGACAACGTCTCTCCCGAATCAAACCATGGCTCCATCTAGTGCAGGATCCCATCCCAGGCACTGCTGCCAAGCGGATTCCCGGGGGGGGGGAGGGAAAACAGGGCACAGATGAGATAATTCTCCTGAATTCTCAGCGCTCAGGGGGTTCAGGGCACAGAATAGCTCCGAAAAAGCTCCTCCGTGGCTTTGTCCAGGCTCCCTTTGAACCTGTTCCGTGCTGCCGGTTCATTATCCCGCCTCGGGATTGCAAATCCCCGAACTGTGCAACAAAAATAGCCCGGCTTTGAGCACGAACAACAGCATGGGATGAAAGTCCAGCGCCAAAATCCTCCCTTTTGTCCCCATTGGACTCTGCCTTGGGTGGAATTGCTGACGGACGCCGGGCGCGGCTGCCAGAGCTCTTTGGTGAGGGCAGACGGTGCAGGGAGGAGCATTTTCTGGAAAGGAAAAGCTTTAGAGGCAAAAAAAAAATCCTCTCGGGAGCGGTTTGAGACCTTGGGAGCAGCGGAACAGGGACTGGGAAGGAGTTTTGGCGAGCGAGGGGTGAGCACAGGGAATTGGGGGGTGGGATTGAGGGGAGGGGGTTGAGGCCAAAGGCTGGAGTGTGGAGGGGGGGATTGTTGTGTTAATGGATTGTAGGATCATGGAATTGCTTAGAATGGGCTGGGTTGGAAGGCGCTTTAAGGTCATCTGATTCCAACCTCCAGTTTTTCCTCGCTTTAAAATCCTCCCAGTCTTTCCCAGAGCATTCCCAGCGCTTGGAAAAGCTCTGGCTGTGCACCCGGGGTTCTTAGCAAGAACGACGGAATCCTCCTTCTTTGGGCTCTTCCAACGCTCAAAATCCATCACTTGAGTTCCTGCTAGACCCTGCTGAGCTCAGTCTGGCACATGGGAACATATGCAGCCCCTCGGGGAGCCGGGAGGTGTGACGGGAGCGGCGCGTGCGGAGCCCGTGCCGGGGCGGGTGCTGGTGCTGGTGCTGGGTGCCGGTGGCACTCGGCTGTCTGGCACCTTGGCAGGTGGTGTCGGGAGGGCTGAGGGAGCACGTCTGTCACTGTCCTGTCACCGGAGAGGGCTCAGCCTGGTGGGGAAGGGTTGGGCACAACCCCCCCCCCACAGTGGGAACTGAACCGATGGGAGATGTCCCCCGCTCCGAGGGACGAGCATGGAAATGCACCAGGAGTCATGGAATGGGTTGGAAGGGATCTTAGAGCCCGTCTCATTCCATCCCCTGGCTGTGGGTAGGGACACCTTGCCTTAGACCTCATTACTCCAAGCCCCATCCAACCTGGAATCACAGAATGGTTCGGGTGGGAAGGGACCTCAAAGCCCACCCAGTGCCACCCCCTGCCCTGGGCAGGGACACCTCCCACTAGCCCAGGTTGCTCCAAACCCTTTCCAGCTGGGCTTGAAAAGATGAAAAGTCACCTCAGACAGAAGCTGGGGTGGGGGGAACAGCCCCCTCACCCAGTTGGTGGCACTCTGGGTTCTCTGGGAGTGTCCCCCCTGACGTCGCTGTTCCCCCCTGTCTTCCAGGCGAAGACGAGAAACTTGCTGCTTCTTTGCTCGACGGGAAGTTTCCCCGGAGCACATCCATGCAAGACACCGTTAGGGAAGGACATGGGATTCCACCGCCGCCCCAAACAGCCCCGCCCCCGCCTCCCTCTCCATACTACTTCGACACGGGCCCCCCTCCATCCTTCTCGCCACCCCCGCCCCCGGGAAGAGCTTACGACACCATCAGGTCGAGCTTCAAGCCCAGCCTGGAGGCCAAACTCCACGGCCTCCCGCAGGTCATCAGCGCGGCCGAGATGTACGACCAGGCCAGGACGTCCATCCCTTACCCCGAGCGGCAGAAGAGGGCCCGCTCCATGATAATCCTCCAGGATTCCTCCCACCTCCCCGTGGAGCCCACGGAGATCCCCCGGCCCGGCCCGTCCGCCACCCCGCCGGAGAAGCTGAAGCGGAAGGGGAGGGTCATCGACAACCCCTACGCCAACATGGGGCAGTTCAACGTGAGCCTGTTCGCTCCCGCCAAGCCGCAGAGGAAGAAGAGCCCGCTGGTGAAGCAGCTGCAGGTGGAGGACGCGCAGGAGCGGGCGGCGCTGGCCATCACCGGCGGCTTCAGCAGGGAGCCCTCGCCCACCCGCCGGGGCCACCGCCTGGGCGGGGTGGAGTACCAGCACCACGCCGGCATCGCTCAGGTCGAAGCCACCGCGGGCATCCCCTTTGCCACTGCCATCGCTGGCGTCATGAAGGACCGAGACCGTCGCCTGGATGAGAGGCGGAAATCCACTGTCTTCCTCTCGGTCGGGGCCATCGAGGGGACGCCCCCCCCGCCCAGCGAGATGCCGTCCCTGCAGCAGTCCAGGTCCATCGATGAGCGGTTGTTAGGAAGCCGAGATGTTCTACTGCCTTCCCCCGTCTCAGCTTTAAAGCCATTAATTAGCAGCTCGTCCTCGACGTTCATCCACCCCCTCACGGGAAAGCCCCTGGATCCGAACTCCCCACTGGCGCTTGCGCTGGCCGCAAGGGAACGGGCCCTGTCCACCCAAGTCCCATCCCGGTCGCCCACCCCGATCCACAGCCCCGACTCAGACAGAGCAGCACCCCTGTTCGTGGACATCCAAACCAAAGAACCAGAGAGGGGCGACTTGGAGAGCTTGGTGTCCCCCGCCTACTCCCCCGGAGGCAAAGGAGTGATGGGAGCCATCGGAGCCATCGCGGCAGACTCTGGGACTTTGGCCCCCGCCAAGAGCCCGTGGGGGACTCCGTCCACGCTGAGGAAAGAGACCGAGGCCCGAGCGGAGACCCCGGGGAAGGAGGAGAAGAAACCGGAGGACAAGAAGTCCATGATCATCAGCATCGTGGACACGTCGCAGCAGAAGACCGCCGGCCTCATCATGGTCCACGCCACCAGTAATGGCCAAGACGAGATAGGACTTGAGATAAAAGAGGAGACCCCGGCCGTCCCCGAGGTCTGCACGGAGCCGGCCGAGCCCCCCCCCCAAGGCGGAGCCCCAGCCCAGCCCCGTGGGGAAGCCTCCGGTCAGCCCCGCCGCCGCCGACAAGGCGCTGGGCCAGGGGAGCTCGGAGGAGGAGGTGGAGCCCTACACGGTCACGCTCCCGCCGGCCCAGCTGTCCTCCAGCGACGAGGAGACCAGGGAGGAGCTGGCCAAGATAGGGCTGGTGCCTCCGCCGGACGAGTTCGCCAACGGGGTCCTGGTGACCACCCCCGGCACGCCCGTGAGCCACCTGGCTACGCCCAGCACGCCATCCATACCAGCGGCAGCAGTAGCACCTTCTACCACTGGCGGAACACCCTCAGGGAAGCCCTCCGACGCCCCCGCGGCCCCGGAGTCCGCCGCGGACTCGGGGGTGGAAGAGGTGGACACCAGGAGTTCGAGCGACCACCACCTGGAGACCACAAGCACCATCTCCACGGTCTCCAGCATGTCGACGCTGTCCTCGGAGAGCGGGGAGCCCACCGACACGTACACTTCCTTTGCGGATGGACAAACTTTTATACTCGAGAAGCCACCAGTGCCTCCAAAGCCAAAACTCAAGTCCCAGCTCAGCAAGGGGCCAGTTACTTTCAGGGACCCACTTTTGAAGCAGTCTTCGGACAGCGAGCTCATCTCCCAGCAACATGCGGCCACGCTGGCGTCCGCCAGCATCGGCCGGCCACGCTACCTCTTTCAGAGAAGGTCCAAGCTATGGGGGGACCCCATGGAGAGCAGGCCCATCCATGGGGCTGACGATGACAAGCCAACTGTGATCAGTGAGCTAAGTTCCCGACTCCAGCAGCTGAACAAGGATACACGATCACTGGGGGAGGAACCGGCCGGGTCCACCTTAGACCCCGGGAAGAAGTCGCCGGTGGTCGCGGCACGGTAAGACGCCGGGGGCGCGGGGAGGGCGGGGTGTTTTGGGGGTGTGACTGTGCTGAGTAGCCGGGGTGTGTTCTGAGGGGCGTTTCAGGAGCTCGGCGGCTTCCCGGGAGCCTCCCGGGAGCTTCCCGGGATCTGTGGGATCGGCTCCGCGCCGCGAGTTGCTGTGGCTTTCCCCCTTTCCCTGCCGTGGCTCCGTGTCCCTCCTGTCTCTGGCGCTGTCGTGATGCTGCTGTGCCGAGTCCTGGGTCTCACCCTCCGTGTTTGCTCCCCGAACGACCCGACAGCGACGTGTGTCTCTCTGGTGCTTCTCATTCCAAAGGATCTCTGGATGTTGTCCTGTGTTGGAGCCGGTCCCTGCCGGGCAGGGGGGGGTCACGAGGGTGATCTGTGACATCCCCCAGACAGGACACAGCCTGACCTGTGCCCACTGAGCCCCGTTCCTGCCTCGCCCAGCCGGCCCTGAAACCAAACTAGTCCAAAAACCTCTAAACTGGAGCCTGAGGTTTGGGCGCAAACCCTGACAAAGCTTCGAAATGTAAAGTTACAGCAGGAGGTGACCCAGAATCTCCAGTGTCACACTGCCCGTTGAGGTGCAGCCCCACAACAGCTCAGAGCCACCCTGAGCAGTGTCACTGGTGTCACCCAGTGGGTACCAGGGTCCCGGCGAGGTGCAGGGAGCTCCGGGTGAAGGGCAGCCCTTCCCTTGGAAAGGCTCTTCCCACCAAACCTCCGCGTGGTGCTGGCACAGCAGGTGACATTCCAGGCCGTGGTGTGAGGGACAAAGTGTCCCCTCGTGTCCCAGGGGGGCGCAGGGTCGTCCCAGCGGTGCCATCCTGGTGGCACCACCCCGGGGACACCAAACTGGGGCTGCTGGAACCTTATCTGGGGGTCTCACTCACCTGGTGGGTGCCTGTGCCCCTTGTGCAGGTGACAGCCTTTCGGGGTCCCTCTCCCTGCCCTGCTCAGGTCCTGTGCCGGACACATTTGGGGACCCTCTGGAATCAGGCCCCCCCACAGCTCAGTGCCCACTATGCCCACCTCCAGTGGCGCTGGAAAACGTGGGGGCTCTGTGGTTTTAACAGCAGCTCCAGCAGTGCACCCCTGCCAGGGGAGCCCTTCCCTTGGGAAGGCTCTTCCAAAAGGATCTTCCAACCAAACCACCTCAGGGACCCTCTGGTGGTCCCTCCCCGTGGCGCTGGCACCTCTGGGGGGCTGTTTTGGGACTGGCTGCGAGTCCTCTGTCTCCCAGTGACTCCAGGTGGGAACACAGCCCCCCCCATCCCTGTCCCCATCCCTTCCCTGGCCTCCCCATCCGTGTCTGTCTGACCTGCTGATCCCCCCCCACAGCAGGGACCCCGATTCCCAGGAGCTTCCCTTCGCCATCCTCCGCTTCTCTTCAACCCCCTCCTGCCTCCGCCGCTGCTTCCCTGTGATCCCTGTGCTTCCCACCCCCCAGGAGCAGCAGAGCCCCTGGAGCCCCCCGCCCTCCTCGCTCCAAACCCCCTCCCACCACCCGTGTGTGGCCCTTCCAGCCATCCCACGGAGTTAAACATTCCCGTTCCTTTTCCCAAAGTCGCGGCCTTTCATCTCGGAAATTTTCATGCTCCCGGTTGGTGGCAAAGGCTTGAAATATTTCCCAGGAAATGGGCTGTAAATAGAATATTTAATGATGTCAGTCCCTCTCCCGCGTTGTCCAAGTTCCTCTCTTTTATGGAATTGCTGTAAATTCAGGAAATAATGGAAGGAGCAGTTAGGTAAGAGTGGGATGACCCAGTTCAGGACACGGTTTCCAGGTCCTGGAACTGTCTGGACAAGGACAGGGTCACCTAAACCTCCCTCAAGAGCTGCCTGGAGCCAGAGGTGTCCTGGAATCCCACAGGGAACAGGGACAATGAGGTGTCCTTGTGTCCCACGGGATATGGGGACAATGAGGTGTCCTGTAGTCTGGGGATGGGGACACTGAGGTGACCTGGAGTCCCACAGGGATGGGGACAGTGATGGGTCCTGGAATCCCACAGGAATGGGAACAGTGAGGTGTCCTAGAGTCCCACAGGGAACAGGGATACTGGAGTATCCTGGGGTCCCATGGGGATGGGGACACTGGGGTGACCTGGAGTCCCACAGGGATGGGGACACTGGGGAGTCCTGGAATCCCACAGGGAATAGGAAAGGTGAGATGTCCTGGAGTCCCACAGGAAACATGGACGGTGAGGTGTCCTGGAGTCCCACGGGAGTGGGAACAGTGAGATATCCTGGAGTTCCTCAGGGATGGGAACAGTGAGATATCCTGGAGTCCCACAGGAATGGGAACAGTGAGATATCCTGGAGTTCCTCAGGGATGGGAGCAGTGAGGTATCCTGGAGTCCTGCAGGGGACAGGGAATTTCTTCTTGCCCTAATTCTGAATTTACAGCAGTTCCATCCGAGGGCAGGGATCTCCCTGCACGTGGCAGCTCCAGATCAGGCCCTGGAGCGTTTCCCTCTCAGAGCTCTTGGGGGTCCTGCCTGGACACCCCGGGATGAGAAGACACGACCCGTAACTTCCCCCATAGCTCTAACTCTGGCTCTGTCTCCTCCCAAGACGGGCTCCCACGGAAGGACCTTTGACCAGAGGGACTGAGAAAGAGGCCAAGAAAGACTGAGAATGGGAACGTGAGGTCAGAGTGGAGGAATTGCTGGAGGCAGTGTTGATTCCATCCCCTCAGGACCAGGACCAGGCACACCAGTGTGCCCAGGCTGAGAGGGGCTCGCCTGGCACAGCTCCTGCTCGGTCCTCACCGGTGGTGACAGTGACAGCAGAGCAGAGGGACAAACTTCCTTTCATCCTGCCCTTGGGAATGGCCCTTGTGTGGGGACACACGGACCCGGCTCTGCTGGAGCTGCCCTGGCAGTGTGAGGCCGACAGCACCTTCTCCCTGTTTAACCTGGAATCACAGAGCCACTGAGGTTGGAAAAGCCCTCTGAGCCCACCAAACCCCACCCAGCACTGCCAGGGCCACCGCTGACCCCAGGCCCCAAGTGCCACATCCACAGGGCTTGGAAATCCCTGCAGGGGTGGGGACTCCCCCCCTGCCCTGGGCAGCCCATTCCAGGGCTTTACAATCCTTTGGGGGAAGGAATTTCCCTAATATTCAACCTGACCCTCCCCTGGCCCAGCTTGAGGCCGTTTCCTCTTGTCCTGTCCCTCGTTCCCTGGCACCAGAGCTCGTCCCCCCCGGCTCCCCCCTCCTGTCCGGGGTTTGTAGAGCAGTGACAGATCCTGGAAGATCCAGCCCGCTGAGCTGTGGGAGAGGGACGAGGTGTCCCGGTGTCTGTGGCTGCTCTGGAGCCAATTCTGGGCAGCAGGAGCTGATCCCAAGCAGCGGGAGCTGATCCCAAGCAGCAGGAGCTGATCCCAAGCAGCGGGAGCTGATCCTGAGCAGTGAGAGCCAATCCCAGGCAGGGGGAGCCGATCCCAAGCAGCAGGAGCTGATCCTGAGCAGTGGGAGCCAATCCCTGGTAATGGGAGCCAATCCCAAGCCATGGGAGCTGATCCCGGGCAGGGGGAGCCGATCCCAAGCAGTGGGAGCCGATCCCAAGGCCTGGGAGCCAATCCTGGGAAGTGGGAGCCAATTCCAAGCCCTGGGAGCTGATCCCAGGCAGGGGGAGCTGATCCTGGGCAGAGGGAGCCGATCCCAAGCCTGGGAGCCGATCCCAAACCCTGGGAGCCGATCCCGGGCAGGGGGAGCCAATCCTGGGCAGGGGAGCTGATCCCAAGCCCTGGGAGCCGATGCTGGGCAGAGGGAGCTGATCCCAAGCCCTGGGAGCCGATCCCAAACCCTGGGAGCCGATCCCGGGCAGGGGGAGCTGATCCCAAGCCCTGGGAGCCGATCCCAAGCCCTAGGAGCCGATCCCGGGCAGGGGGATCCAATCCCAACCCCGGGAGCCGACCCCAAGCCCCGGGAGCCGCGCGAGGTGCCCGCGGTGCAGCGGGTCCGTTGTTGTGTGACACCCGTGTCCCCAATAAAGCTGACGCTGACGACTGAGCGGTGTGTGCGTGTGCTTGGGGACCCGCTGACCCCCAGCCCGGGCGGCTCCACGTGCCAGGGGACGTCCCCATCCCGTGTCCCCCCATCCAGGCTCCCGTCATCCCTCATCCCGCACAGTCCCGTCGGATCTGCCCCTCCCGGTGACTCCCCAGGAGCATCCCGAGCGTCCCGGGGCTGTCTGGGGTCAGGGTCAGGGGGTGCTTTGCCGAGGGGTCGTGTGTGTGTGTGTGTGTGTTTGCTCGTTTGCTTGTCTGTTTATCTTTAAAGCGACAGCCCAACACGCCAAAAAGTGTCACGTGAAGCAGAATTTGAGCTGCCAAACGGAGCGTTTCAGGTGCCGTTCTGCAAACCCACCACTTGCTTTGTATCTCTACAGATCTGAGAGAGAGAGAGAAGAAAAATAAGCCCTTGGGGCATTTAGTTCCCAGGGTAAAGCTGCCTCTTTTTCCTCAACTCCTCGATTAATTCTGTTTCAGTGAACTGGTGTAACATCCCTGGCACAAGCTTTGAGCCGCTGCAGATACAACCCCCTGTTTCCTTGTAGGCTTCGGGTGTTTCCTGGTGGCCAAATCCCTGCGGGGAGCGGAGCTTTGCTCCGAGAGTCGAGGGAATTGGCCACGGAGAGCGAGTGGAGAGGGTTGGAATCACTGAGGGCAGTGGAGAGACGTGAGCTCGATGCCTTTCCAGAGGGAGGGTGGGAATACGGGGGGGTTTTGTGTGGCAGTGGGGTTTGGAGAGGAGGTGGGAAGGAGACGGTCAGGTTTGGACAGGACATGGCCAAGGTTGGGGATTGAGGAGGAGGTGGCCAGATTTGGAGAGGAGGTGGGCAGGTTGGAAGGAGATGAGCAGGTTTGGGAACAAGGTGGGCAGGTTGAAGGAGGAGGTGGGTACATTTGGGGAGGAGGTGGGCAGGTTTGGGAAGGAGGAGGGCAGTTTGAAGGAGAAGATGGG
>NW_020939127.1:0-9428 GCF_003984885.1 Neopelma chrysocephalum
CATGGCAGTGCCCTGGATGTGCTTTTCCATAGTGTCCCCTGATTTGGGAGTCCCTTATGGAAGGCACTGACAGGTTTTCCACAGTGTCCCTCCTCATTCAAGAAAATGTGGAGGAGAGATGGGATCTGGTGGTGTCCCAGTGTCACCCCTGGTCCGGCAGCCATGACCAGGACATTCCAGGAGGAAGATCCAGCTTCCCCATTGGAATTCCTGCGGTAGCTCCGTGCTTGGCACATCCGTGCCCATCTGCAGGCCGGGCAGAGCATTCCCAGGATGAGTTCTCCTGGCACTGGGCCGTGTCCTGTGACAACCCGGGCACAGTGACCGAGCTCAGTGCTGCCCAAATCCCCTTGTTTCAACTCCTGGCCGTTCCCAGAAATAACCACGGAAGGCAGGACGGGTTTTTTGGATCCTGATGCTGCCGAGACCATGACAACGTCTCTCCCGAATCAAACCATGGCTCCATCTAGTGCAGGATCCCATCCCAGGCACTGCTGCCAAGCGGATTCCCGGGGGGGGGGAGGGAAAACAGGGCACAGATGAGATAATTCTCCTGAATTCTCAGCGCTCAGGGGGTTCAGGGCACAGAATAGCTCCAAAAAAGCTCCTCCGTGGCTTTGTCCAGGCTCCCTTTGAACCTGTTCCGTGCTGCCGGTTCATTATCCCGCCTCGGGATTGCAAATCCCCAAACTGTGCAACAAAAATAGCCCGGCTTTGAGCACGAACAACAGCATGGGATGAAAGTCCAGCGCCAAAATCCTCCCTTTTGTCCCCATTGGACTCTGCCTTGGGTGGAATTGCTGACGGACGCCGGGCGCGGCTGCCGGAGCTCTTTGGTGCCGGTGGACGGTGCAGGGAGGAGCATTTTCTGGAAAGGAAAAGCTTTAGAGGCAAAAAGAAAATCCTCTCGGGAGCGGTTTGAGACCTTGGGAGCAGCGGAACAGGGACTGGGAAGGAGTTTTGGCGAGCGAGGGGTGAGCACAGGGAATTGGGGGGTGGGATTGAGGGGAGGGGGTTGAGGCCAAAGGCTGGAGTGTGGAGGGGGGGATTGTTGTGTTAATGGATTGTAGGATCATGGAATTGCTTAGAATGGGCTGGGTTGGAAGGCGCTTTAAGGTCATCTCATTCCAACCTCCAGTTTTTCCTCGCTTTAAAATCCTCCCAGTCTTTCCCAGAGCATTCCCAGCGCTTGGAAAAGCTCTGGCTGCGCACCCTGGGGGAGCCGGTTCGCAGCGAGAACGACGGAATCCGGCTCCTTTGGGCTCTTCCAACGCTCAAAATCCATCACTTGAGTTCCTGCTAGACCCCGCTGAGCTCAGTCTGGCACATGGGAACATATGCAGCCCCTCGGGGAGCCGGGAGGTGTGACGGGAGCGGCGCGTGCGGAGCCCGTGCCGGGGCGGTGGGTGCTGGTGCTGGTGCTGGGTGCCGGTGGCACTCGGCTGTCTGGCACCTTGGCAGGTGGTGTCGGGAGGGCTGAGGGAGCACGTCTGTCACTGTCCTGTCACCGGAGAGGGCTCAGCCTGGTGGGGAAGGGTTGGGCACAACCCTCCCGGTGGGAACTGAACCGATGGGAGATGTCGTGGCTGCTCCGAGGGACGAGCATGGAAATGCACCAGGAGTCATGGAATGGGTTGGAAGGGATCTTAGAGCCCATCTCATTCCATCCCCTGGCCGTGGATAGGGGCACCTTCCCTTAGACCACATTGCTCCAAGCCCCATCCAACCTGGAATCACAGAATGGTTCGGGTGGGATGGGACCTCAAAGCCCACCCAGTGCCACCCCCTGCCCTGGGCAGGGACACCTCCCACTAGCCCAGGTTGCTCCAAGCCCTTTCCAGCTGGGCTTGAAAAGATGAAAAGTCACCTCAGACAGAAGCTGGGGTGGGGGGAGCACTCTGGGTTCTCTGGGGGTGTCCCCCCTGATGTCGCTGTTCCTCCCTGTCTTCCAGGCGAAGACGAGAAACTTGCTGCTTCTTTGCTCGACGGGAAGTTTCCCCGGAGCACATCCATGCAAGACACCGTTAGGGAAGGACATGGGATTCCACCGCCGCCCCAAACAGCCCCGCCCCCGCCTCCCTCTCCATACTACTTCGACACGGGCCCCCCTCCATCCTTCTCGCCACCCCCGCCCCCGGGAAGAGCTTACGACACCATCAGGTCGAGCTTCAAGCCCAGCCTGGAGGCCAAACTCCACGGCCTCCCGCAGGTCATCAGCGCGGCCGAGATGTACGACCAGGCCAGGACGTCCATCCCTTACCCCGAGCGGCAGAAGAGGGCCCGCTCCATGATAATCCTCCAGGATTCCTCCCACCTCCCCGTGGAGCCCACGGAGATCCCCCGGCCCGGCCCGTCCGCCACCCCGCCGGAGAAGCTGAAGCGGAAGGGGAGGGTCATCGACAACCCCTACGCCAACATGGGGCAGTTCAACGTGAGCCTGTTCGCGCCCGCCAAGCCGCAGAGGAAGAAGAGCCCGCTGGTGAAGCAGCTGCAGGTGGAGGACGCGCAGGAGCGGGCGGCGCTGGCCATCACCGGCGGCTTCAGCAGGGAGCCCTCGCCCACCCGCCGGGGCCACCGCCTGGGCGGGGTGGAGTACCAGCACCACGCCGGCATCGCTCAGGTCGAAGCCACCGCGGGCATCCCCTTTGCCACTGCCATCGCTGGCGTCATGAAGGACCGAGACCGTCGCCTGGATGAGAGGCGGAAATCCACTGTCTTCCTCTCGGTCGGGGCCATCGAGGGGACGCCCCCCCCGCCCAGCGAGATGCCGTCCCTGCAGCAGTCCAGGTCCATCGATGAGCGGTTGTTAGGAAGCCGAGATGTTCTACTGCCTTCCCCCGTCTCAGCTTTAAAGCCATTAATTAGCAGCTCGTCCTCGACGTTCATCCACCCCCTCACGGGAAAGCCCCTGGATCCGAACTCCCCACTGGCGCTTGCGCTGGCCGCAAGGGAACGGGCCCTGTCCACCCAAGTCCCATCCCGGTCGCCCACCCCGATCCACAGCCCCGACTCAGACAGAGCAGCACCCCTGTTCGTGGACATCCAAACCAAAGAACCAGAGAGGGGCGACTTGGAGAGCTTGGTGTCCCCCGCCTACTCCCCCGGAGGCAAAGGAGTGATGGGAGCCATCGGAGCCATCGCGGCAGACTCTGGGACTTTGGCCCCCGCCAAGAGCCCGTGGGGGACTCCGTCCACGCTGAGGAAAGAGACCGAGGCCCGAGCGGAGACCCCGGGGAAGGAGGAGAAGAAACCGGAGGACAAGAAGTCCATGATCATCAGCATCGTGGACACGTCGCAGCAGAAGACCGCCGGCCTCATCATGGTCCACGCCACCAGTAATGGCCAAGACGAGATAGGACTTGAGATAAAAGAGGAGACCCCGGCCGTCCCCGAGGTCTGCACGGAGCCGGCCGAGCCCCCCCCCCAAGGCGGAGCCCCAGCCCAGCCCCGTGGGGAAGCCTCCGGTCAGCCCCGCCACCGCCGACAAGGCGCTGGGCCAGGGGAGCTCGGAGGAGGAGGTGGAGCCCTACACGGTCACGCTCCCACCGGCCCAGCTGTCCTCCAGCGACGAGGAGACCAGGGAGGAGCTGGCCAAGATAGGGCTGGTGCCTCCGCCGGACGAGTTCGCCAACGGGGTCCTGGTGACCACCCCCGGCACGCCCGTGAGCCACCTGGCTACGCCCAGCACGCCATCCATACCAGCGGCAGCAGTAGCACCTTCTACCACTGGCGGAACACCCTCAGGGAAGCCCTCCGACGCCCCCGCGGCCCCGGAGTCCGCCGCGGACTCGGGGGTGGAAGAGGTGGACACCAGGAGTTCGAGCGACCACCACCTGGAGACCACAAGCACCATCTCCACGGTCTCCAGCATGTCGACGCTGTCCTCGGAGAGCGGGGAGCCCACCGACACGTACACTTCCTTTGCGGATGGACAAACTTTTATACTCGAGAAGCCACCAGTGCCTCCAAAGCCAAAACTCAAGTCCCAGCTCAGCAAGGGGCCAGTTACTTTCAGGGACCCACTTTTGAAGCAGTCTTCGGACAGCGAGCTCATCTCCCAGCAACATGCGGCCACGCTGGCGTCCGCCAGCATCGGCCGGCCACGCTACCTCTTTCAGAGAAGGTCCAAGCTATGGGGGGACCCCATGGAGAGCAGGCCCATCCATGGGGCTGACGATGACAAGCCAACTGTGATCAGTGAGCTAAGTTCCCGACTCCAGCAGCTGAACAAGGATACACGATCACTGGGGGAGGAACCGGCCGGGTCCACCTTAGACCCCGGGAAGAAGTCGCCGGTGGTCGCGGCACGGTAAGGCGCCGGCGCCGGCCGGGGGGCGCGGGAGGGCGGGGTGTTTTGGGGGTGTGACTGTGCTGAGTAGCCGGGGTGTGTTCTGAGGGGCGTTTCAGGAGCTCGGCGGCTTCCCGGGAGCCTCCCGGGAGCTTCCCGGGATCTGTGGGATCGGCTCTGCGCCGCGAGTCGCTGTGGCTTTTCCCCTTTCCCTGCCGTGGCTCCGTGTCCCTCCTGTCTCTGGCGCTGTCGTGATGCTGCTGTGCCGAGTCCTGGGTCTCACCCTCCGTGTTTGCTCCCCGAACGACCCGACAGCGACGTGTGTCTCTCTGGTGCTTCTCATTCCAAAGGATCTCTGGATGTTGTCCTGTGTTGGAGCCGGTCCCTGCCGGGCAGGGGGGGGTCACGAGGGTGATCTGTGACATCCCCCAGACAGGACACAGCCTGACCTGTGCCCACTGAGCCCCGTTCCTGCCTCACCCACCCGGCCCTGAAACCAAACTAGTCCAAAAACCCCTAAACTGGAGCCTGAGGTTTGGGCGCAAACCCTGACAAAGCTTCGAAATGTAAAGTTACAGCAGGAGGTGACCCAGAATCTCCAGTGTCACACTGCCCGTTGAGGTGCAGCCCCACAACAGCTCAGAGCCACCCTGAGCAGTGTCACTGGTGTCACCCAGTGGGTACCAGGGTCCCGGCAAGGTGCGGGGAGCTCCGGATGAAGGGCAGCCCTTCCCTTGGAAAGGCTCTTCCCACCAAACCTCCGCGTGGTGCTGGCACAGCAGGTGACATTCCAGGCCGTGGTGTGAGGGACAAAGTGTCCCCTCGTTTCCCAGGGGGGCGCAGGGTCGCCCCAGCGGTGCCATCCTGGTGGCACCACCCCGGGGACACCAAACTGGGGCTGCTGGAACCTTATCTGGGGGTCTCACTCACCTGGTGGGTGCCTGTGCCCCTTGTGCAGGTGACAGCCTTTCGGGGTCCCTCTCCCTGCCCTGCTCGGGTCCTGTGCCAGATACATTTGGGGACCCTCTGGAATCAGGCCCCGCCACAGCTCAGTGCCAACTGTGCCCACCTCCAGTGGCGCTGGAAAACGTGGGGGCTCTGTGGTTTTAACAGCAGCTCCAGCAGTGCACCCCTGCCAGGGGAGCCCTTCCCTTGGGAAGGCTCTTCCAAAAGGATCTTCCAACCAAACCACCTCAGGGACCCTCTGGTGGTCCCTCCCTGTGGCGCTGGCACCTCTGGGGGGCTGTTTTGGGACTGGCTGCGAGTCCTCTGTCTCCCAGTGACTCCAGGTGGGAACACAGCCCCCCCCATCCCTGTCCCCATCCCTTCCCTGGCCTCCCCATCCGTGTCTGTCTGACCTGCTGATCCCCCCCCACAGCAGGGACCCCGATTCCCAGGAGCTTCCCTTCGCCATCCTCCGCTTCTCTTCAACCCCCTCCTGCCTCCGCCGCTGCTTCCCTGTGATCCCTGTGCTTCCCACCCCCCAGGAGCAGCAGAGCCCCTGGAGCCCCCCCGCCCTCCTCGCTCCAAACCCCCTCCCACCACCCGTGTGTGGCCCTTCCAGCCATCCCACGGAGTTAAACGTTCCCGTTCCTTTTCCCAAAGTCGCGGCCTTTCATCTCGGAAATTTTCATGCTCCCGGTTGGTGGCAAAGGCTTGAAATATTTCCCAGGAAATGGGCTGTAAATAGAATATTTAATGATGTCAGTCCCTCTCCCGCGTTGTCCAAGTTCCTCTCTTTTATGGAATTGCTGTAAATTCAGGAAATAATGGAAGGAGCAGTTAGGTAAGAGTGGGATGACCCAGTTCAGGACACGGTTTCCAGGTCCTGGAACTGTCTGGACAAGGACAGGGTCACCTAAACCTCCCTCAAGAGCTGCCTGGAGCCAGAGGTGTCCTGGAATCCCACAGGGAACAGGGACAATGAGGTGTCCTTGTGTCCCACGGGATATGGGGACAATGAGGTGTCCCGTAGTCTGGGGATGGGGACACTGAGGTGACCTGGAGTCCCACAGGGATGGGGACAGTGATGGGTCCTGGAATCCCACAGGAATGGGAACAGTGAGGTGTCCTAGAGTCCCACAGGGAACAGGGATACTGGGATATCCTGGGGTCCCACGGGGATGGGGACACTGGGGTGACCTGGAGTCCCACAGGGATGGGGACACTGGGGAGTCCTGGAATCCCACAGGGAATAGGAAAGGTGAGATGTCCTGGAGTCCCACAGGAAACATGGACGGTGAGGTGTCCTGGAGTCCCACGGGAGTGGGAACAGTGAGATATCCTGGAGTTCCTCAGGGATGGGAACAGTGAGATATCCTGGAGTCCCACAGGAATGGGAACAGTGAGGTATCCTGGAGTTCCTCAGGGATGGGAGCAGTGAGGTATCCTGGAGTCCTGCAGGGGACAGGGAATTTCTTCTTGCCCTAATTCTGAATTTACAGCAGTTCCATCCGAGGGCAGGGATCTCCCTGCACGTGGCAGCTCCAGATCAGGCCCTGGAGCGTTTCCCTCTCAGAGCTCTTGGGGGTCCTGCCCGGACACCCCGGGATGAGAAGACACGACCCGTAACTTCCCCCATAGCTCTAACTCTGGCTCTGTCTCCTCCCAAGACGGGCTCCCACGGAAGGACCTTTGACCAGAGGGACTGAGAAAGAGGCCAAGAAAGACTGAGAATGGGAATGCAAGGTCAGAGTTGAGGAATTGCTGGAGGCAGTGTTGATTCCATCCCCCCCCGGGACCCGGATGAGGCCACACCAGTGTGCCCAGGCTGAGAGGGGCTCTCCTGGCACAGCTCCTGCTCGGTCCTCACCGGTGGTGACAGTGACAGCAGAGCAGAGGGACAAACTTCCTTTCATCCTGCCCTTGGGAATGGCCCTTGTGTGGGGGACACACGGACCCGGCTCTGCTGGAGCTGCCCTGGCAGTGTGAGGCCGACAGCACCTTCTCCCTGTTTAACCTGGAATCACAGAGCCACTGAGGTTGGAAAAGCCCTCTGAGCCCATCAAACCCCACCCAGCACTGCCAGGGCCACCGCTGACCCCTGGCCCCAAGTGCCACATCCACAGGGCTTGGAAATCCCTGCAGGGGTGGGGACTCCCCCCCTGCCCTGGGCAGCCCATTCCAGGGCTTTACAATCCTTTGGGGGAAGGAATTTCCCTAATATTCAACCTGACCCTCCCCTGGCCCAGCTTGAGGCCGTTTCCTCTTGTCCTGTCCCTTGTTCCCTGGGAGCAGAGCTCGTCCCCTGCCCCGGCTCCCCCCTCCTGTGAGGGGTTTGTAGAGCAGTGACAGATCCTGGAAGATCCAGCCCGCTGAGCTGTGGGAGAGGGATGAGGTGTCCCGGTGTCTGTGGCTGCTCTGGAGCCAATCCTGGGCAGCAGGAGCTGATCCCAAGCAGCGGGAGCTGATCCCAAGCAGCGGGAGCTGATCCCAAGCTGTGGGAGCTGATCCTGAGCAGTGGGAGCCGATCCCAAGCAGCAGGAGCTGATCCTGAGCAGTGGGAGCCAATCCCTGGTAATGGGAGCCGATCCCAAGCCATGGGAGCTGATCTCGGGCAGGGGGAGCCGATCCCAAGCCCTGGGAGCTGATCCTGAGCAGTGGGAGCCAATCCCTGGTAATGGGAGCTGATCCCAAGCCATGGGAGCTGATCTCGGGCAGGGGGAGCCGATCCCAAGCAGCGGGAGCCGATCCCAAGGCCTGGGAGCCAATCCTGGGCAGAGGGAGCCGATCCCAAGCCCTGGGAGCTGATCTCAAACCCTGGGAGCCGATCCCGGGCAGGGGGAGCCGATCCAAAGCCGTGGGAGCCGATCCCAAGCCCTGGGAGCCGATCCTGGGCAGGGGGAGCCGATCCCAAGCCCTGGGAGCTGATCCCAGGCAGGGGGAGCCGATCCCGGGCAGAGGGAGCTGATCCTGGGCAGGGGGAGTCAATCCCAAGCCCTGGGAGCTGATCCTGGGCAGGGGAAGCCAATCCTGGGCAGGGGAGCTGATCCCAAGCCATGGGAGCCGATCCCAGGCAATGAGAGCTGATCCTGGGCAGGGGGAGCCGATCCCAAGCCGTGGGAGCCGATCCCAAGCAGGGAGATCCAATCCCAAACCCCGGGAGCCGCGCGAGGTGCCCGCGGTGCAGCGGGTCCGTTGTTGTGTGACACCCGTGTCCCCAATAAAGCTGACGCTGACGACTGAGCGGTGTGTGCGTGTGCTTGGGGACCCGCTGACCCCCAGCCCGGGTCACTCCACATGCCAGGGGACATCCCCATCCCGTGTCCCCCCCATCCAGGCTCCCGTCATCCCTCATCCCGCACAGTCCCGTCGGATCTGCCCCTCCCGGTGACTCCCCAGGAGCATCCCGAGCGTCCCGGGGCTGTCTGGGGTCAGGGTCAGGGGGTGCTTTGCCGAGGGGTCGTGTGTGTGTGTGTGTGTGTTTGCTCGTTTGCTTGTCTGTTTATCTTTAAAGCGACAGCCCAACACGCCAAAAAATGTCACGTGAAGCAGAATTTGAGCTGCCAAACGGAGCGTTTCAGGTGCCGTTCTGCAAACCCACCACTTGCTTTGTATCTCTACAGATCTGAGAGAGAGAGAGAAGAAAAATAAGCCCTTGGGGCATTTAGTTCCCAGGGTAAAGCTGCCTCTTTTTCCTCAACTCCTCGATTAATTCTGTTTCAGTGAACTGGTGTAACATCCCTGGCACAAGCTTTGAGCCGCTGCAGATACAACCCCCTGTTTCCTTGTAGGCTTCGGGTGTTTCCTGGTGGCCAAATCCCTGTGGGAAGCGGAGCTTTGCTCCGAGAGTCGAGGGAATTGGCCACGGAGAGCGAGTGGAGAGGGTTGGAATCACTGAGGGCAGTGGAGAGACGTGAGCTCGATGCCTTTCCAGAGGGAGGGTGGGAATATGGGGGGGTTTTGTGTGGCAGTGGGGTTTGGAGAGGAAGTGGCCAAGAGATGGTCAGGTTTGGACAGGACATGGCCAAGGTTGAGGATTGAGGAGGAGGTGGGCAGGTTTGGGAAGGAGGTGGGCAGGTTGGAAGGAGATGAGCAGGTTTGGGAACAAGGTGGGCAGGTTGAAGGAGGAGGTGGGTACATTTGGGGAGGAGGTGGGCAGGTTTGGGAAGGAGGAGGGCAGTTTGAAGGAGAAGATGGG
>NW_020939128.1:0-3536 GCF_003984885.1 Neopelma chrysocephalum
ACCTGGACGTTGGTGACCTCCGGCAACACCTGGAGCTGCACACCTGGGACACCTGTGATCCCTGTGACACCTGTCACATCGGTGGCCTGGAGCTGAACACCTGGAACACCTGCCACACCTGCCCCACCTGCCACACCTGTGACCCCTGCCACACCTGGAGCACCTGTGACCCCTGCCACACCTGGAGCACCTGTGACCCCTGCCACACCTGTCACCTCGGCGGCCTGGAGGAGCTGCACACCTGCCATGCCTGCCCCCCCCGCCCCCCCCCTCACACCTGTGACCCCCCCCCCCCCCCTGTCACACCTGTCCCCCCCCCCGCCGCCTCAGCCACCCCCACCTGCACACCTGCGGGCCCCACCCCGCCCCTCAGCACGATCACACTCGTCCCCACCCCCTCCTGTCCCGCCCCAGGCGGCACCACCAGGACGCTCTGCCAGGTGTGCGGCCCCTTCCCCACCTGCGCCAGGTGAGCCCGGGCGGGCACCTGGGCGGGCTTGGCGGGGCCGGGCAGCAGCAGCACCTTGCGGGGGGCGGCGGGCGGGAGGGGCGGCCCCCCCCCCGCAGCAGCAGGCAGGCCGGGGGGCGCGGCTCGGGCGCGCGGTGGGTGCGCAGGTGGCGCTGCAGGTAAGCGGCCACCACGAAGGCCTTGGGGCAGGCGGGGCAGCGGAAGGGCCGCGCGGCCGAGTGGGTGCGGCGGTGCAGGTGCAGGTTGGAGGAGTGGGTGAAGCTCTTGCCGCAGGTGCCGCAGGTGTAGGGCCGCTCCCCCGTGTGCACCCGCAGGTGCTGCCGCAGGTTGGCCGCCTGAGCGAAGCCCTTCCCGCAGGTGCCGCAGGTGTGGGGCCGCTCCCCCGTGTGGGTGTGGCGGTGCCGCCGCAGGCTCGACGAGTTCTTGAAGGCCTTGGGGCAGGCGGGGCAGCGGTAGGGCCGCTCCCCCGTGTGCGCCCGCAGGTGGTACTGGTAGTGCGACGCCCACTTGAAGGTGAGGCCGCACTGGGCGCACTCGAAGGCCCGGATGCCCGTGTGCACCCTCAGGTGAGTCTGGAGCAGCGAGGAGCGCTTGAAGGCCTTGCCGCAGGTGGCGCAGGCGTAGGGCCGCTCGCCCGTGTGGTCCCGCAGGTGGTAGCGCAGCCCCGAGGAGCCCTTGAAGGCTTTGCCGCACTCGCCGCACCTGTACGGCCGCTCGGGGGGCGGCGGCGGCTCCTCGGGGGCGGGCGCGGCCTCGGCAGCCTCGCCCAGGGCGTGGCCGAGCGGCACCGCCAGGTGAGCGCAGGGCTTGGCGCAGGGGCCGCCCCGGGGCCGCTCGGGCAGGTGAGGCCGCGCCGAGGGGCTCTTGGGGCTCTTCCCGCAGGAGAGGCAGCGCTGGGGCAGCGCCGGGGGCGGCCCGGCCGCCTCCTGCCCCGCGCAGGTGAGGCCGCTCCGGGGTGGCTCCTCGGGGGTGTCGGGGCCGCGGCCCGGCGGGTGCCTCTGCGGGCAGGTGAGCGGGGCTGAGGGGGCGTGTCCTGGCGGGTGGGCGGGGCCGTGGGTGCGGCGGTGCAGGTGCAGGTTGGAGGAGTGGGTGAAGCTCTTGCCGCAGGTGCCGCAGGTGTAGGGCCGCTCCCCCGTGTGCACCCGCAGGTGCTGCCGCAGGTTGGCCGCCTGAGCGAAGCCCTTCCCGCAGGTGCCGCAGGTGTGGGGCCGCTCCCCCGTGTGGGTGTGGCGGTGCCGCCGCAGGCTCGACGAGTTCTTGAAGGCCTTGGGGCAGGCGGGGCAGCGGTAGGGCCGCTCCCCCGTGTGCGCCCGCAGGTGGTACTGGTAGTGCGACGCCCACTTGAAGGTGAGGCCGCACTGGGCGCACTCGAAGGCCCGGATGCCCGTGTGCACCCTCAGGTGAGTCTGGAGCAGCGAGGAGCGCTTGAAGGCCTTGCCGCAGGTGGCGCAGGTGTAGGGCCGCTCGCCCGTGTGGCCCCGCAGGTGGTAGAGGAGGGCGGAGGAGCCCTTGAAGGCCTTGGGGCACTCGGGGCACTTGTAGGGCCGCTCACCGGTGTGGCTGCGCAGGTGGTGGGACAGGCGGGACGACCAGCGGAACGACTTCCCGCATTCCCGGCAGGTGAAGGGGTGCTCGGGGGCACCCGGAGTGGGGGTGGCGCCCGCCATGGTCACACCTGGGGGAGGAGACAGGGACAGGTGAGACCTCAGACGTTAAATACTGGGGGCAGGTGAGACCCCAAACCTGAAACACGGAGGGCAGGTGAGAGCCCAGACCTGGCATACGGGGGATGCAGGGACGGGTGAGACCCCAGACTCAGTCCGGAAGGTGGGGGGGGACACACACAGAGACAGCGCGGAGGGGGCGTGGCCAACACGGGGGGGGCGTGACCAGAAACCCTCCGTCCCCCCCTCCGTCCCCTCAGGCCACGCCCACGCCCCGCGCCAGCCCCACTCAAGCCCCGCCCCCTCCTCATCAGGCCCCGCCGCGCGCGAGCCCCGCCGTGCCACGCCCTCTCGCCTCAGGCCACGCCCCCTCCTCCCCTCAGAGTCACCTCCCCTTCCCCCCCCAGGCCCCTCCCCGCGCAAGCGCCGCCGCCTCGGCCCCGCCGCTTCCTCCTCCTCCTCCTCCTCCTTTTCCTCCTCCCCCCGGTTCTCGCTCACCCGCCGGGGCCGGGTCGGGATCTCGGAGGCTCCTGCGGGGCCCGAGCCGGGGCAGGGCCGGACCCGCCGCTGCCGCCGCCGCCGCCGCGCAACGACCGGGCCGCGCCGCCTCCTGCGAGGCCACGCCCCCTCCCTCACGAGGCCACGCCCCACCCCTGAACCCACGGCGGCGGAGGCCACGCCCCCTCCGGCCAGGCCACGCCCCCGCTGTAGCATTTTGGGAGATTTTACTGGTTTTTACCGGTTTTTACTGGTTTTCATTTTAGGGGCGTTACAGGTATTTTAGGGGGTTACAGTTGCTTTGAGGGAGGTCGTGGGTGGTTTGAGAGGGTCACAGGTATTTTAGGGGAGTTACAGACCCCCAGGATGGCCTCAGTGGCCCCCCAGTACCCCCCCCAGTATGGCCCCAGTGTCCTCCCAGTACAGCCCCAGTATCCCCCAGTAAAGACCAACAGACCCCGAGAACAGGTCACAGGTATATTTTGGGGGGGTGTCCTAGGTCATTTTGGGGGGGGGGTCCCAGGTGATTTTTGGGGATCCCAGGTGATTTTGGGGGGTCCCAGGTATTTTGGGGGGTCACAGATGACTTGAAGGGGGTCCCTGGTATTTTTGGGAGGTCCCAAGATATTTTGGGCTGGTCCCAGGTGATTCTGGGGGGGCTCCTATGGCTCAGGTGAGGTCCCGGCTTCCTCTGGCATCTGGAGCAGGGGCTTGTCTGCAAAATTTGAGGGGGTCAGGAAGGTCTTGGGGGTCTTGGGGATCTTGGGAGAGGTTTTGGGGGGGTTTTGGGGGGGGTCCTGAGGAGCTTGAAGGAATTTGGGGGGGTTGTGGGGGGGCTTGGGGGGTTGGGGAGGGGTTTGGAGGGGTTTAGAGGGGCCTTGGTGGGATTGGGAGGGATTTGGGGG
>NW_020939128.1:6536-10468 GCF_003984885.1 Neopelma chrysocephalum
AGGGGGGTGGGACCTGCGAGGGAGGGGCGCACACCTGAGCACACCTGAGAATCCCCCCTGGGCCCACCTGAGCACCCCCTAGACCCCGCTCCAGCCCCACACCTGAGCGCACCTGAGCCCACCGCCCCTCCCGCTCCCGCCTCCCACCCCACAGTCCCCCCCCGCCTCACCTGCGCCCGCCTGCGCCTCACCTGTGCACACCACGCCCGCGTCCTCGCCGTGGTTGCAGTCGTGCTCGCCCCAGGTGTGCAGCTGGCACTGCGCCAGCTCCTCCTCCCTACCTGTGCAGTGGGCGCCGTCCAGCCAGATGGGGTCCTCCCCCCGGCCGAAGTGGGCGTGGCCGGGCGCGGCCAGGGCGTGGCCGCAGCCCAGCTGGCGGCAGATCACCTGCGCGTCCTGCAGGTCCCAGGTGTCGTCGCAGACGGTTCCCCACTTGTGCTCGCGGAACAGCTCCACCCGCCCCGCGCAGGCGCTGGAGCCGTTGGCCAGGCGCACCTGCAGCCGCGACGCCGCCTCCGCACCTGCGGGGCCGGACAGGTGTGGCGCACCTGGGCGGGGCTCCGGGTGGGAAAAGGGGTTCTGGGGCCGGCAGGTGAGCATTGGGGAGGGCTTTGGGGGTCGACGGGTGGCGCCGGGAGGGTCTTGGGCTCGGGTGTGAGCAGGTGTGGTTCCAGGTGGGTTTAGGTTGGTGGTGGGGTGGAGAAAGGTGTTCTGAGGCCGACAGGTGAGTCTGGGAGGGTCCTGGGGCCGACAGGTGACTGTGAGATGGTTTTGGGGTCAACAGGTGAGTCTGGGGCTGTGCTGGGGTCAACAGGTGAGTATTGGGAGGGTTTTGGGGTCAACGGGTGAGTATTGGGAGGGTTTGGGGTCAACAGGTGAGTATTGGGAGGGTTTGGGATCAAACAGGTGAGTATTGAAAGGGTTTGGGGTCAAGAGGTGACCGCGGGAAGGTTTTGAGGTCGACAGGTGAGTATAGGAGGGTCTCGGGGTCGACAGGTGACTGTGGGAGGGTTTTGGGGTCAACAGGTGAGTCTGGGAGGGTCCTGGGCTCAGGTGTGGTCACAGGTAGGTCCAACCAGGTAAACCTCCCCCCTTCCCCACCTCCCTCAGCGCCCTACCCGCCCCTCCCCAAGCCCCGCCCACCTCACCTGCGCACACCACGCCCACGTCGGCGCCGTGCTCACAGCTGGCCTCTCCCCAGGGCCCCACCTGGCACTCGCCCAGGTGGTCCTCGGTGCCCGTGCAGGTGACCCGGTCCAGCCACACCGGCCCCTCCCCCTGCCCGAAGTGGGCCCCGCCCGGTGCCGACAGGGCGGGGCCACAGCCCACCTGGCGACAGACCACCTGAGCCTCGGCCAGGCCCCAGGTGTGGCCGCAGAGCGTCCCCCACCTGTGCAGGTAAAGCACCTCCACGCGCCCCGCGCAGCGCCCGGGGCCGCCCGCCAGGCGCAGCGGGACAGGTGAGGGCGGGGCCAGGGCGGGACCTGGGTGGGCGGGGAGAGAACAAGAGGAGAGTCAGGACAGGTGTGGAGGGGGTCAGCTGTGTCTCAGGTGTGACCCTGAAGTCCAGGTGTGACCCCAGGGACAGGTGTGACCTCAGGAACAGGTGTGACCCCAAAGTCCAGGTGCCTCCCAATGTCCAGGTGTGTCCCCACCTCACCTGTCCCCACCCCACCTGTCCCTCCCAGGTGTGTCCCCCCCACTCACCGCTCAGGGACAGGTAGAGGAGCAGCCCCAGGTGGCTCTGCAGGTAAAGGAGCCTCATGTTGGGCATGCACACCTGGGCACAGGTGAGGTCCCAGCAGGGGCTGAGGTGGGCACAGGTGTGGCCTGCACAGGTGAGAACGTATGTCCAGAGCAGGTGACGTCACAGGTGAGAAGGTGTGTCCTGCACAGATGAGAAGGTGTGTTCTGGACAGGTGAGTGCCCCCCCAACACCTGAGGACCCCCAGTCACACCTGAGTCCCCCCAACACACCTGAGGACCCCCAGACACACCTATGCCCCCCCCCCAGTGCTTTAAGGACCTGCCACGTCTGAGTTCCCCCCACACCTGAGCCCCCCCAGACACACCTGGGGGCCCCCAGACACACCTGAGCTCCCCACCCCCAGCGGTTTTAGGGACCCCCAGACACACCTGAGCCCCCCAGGTGGGATTTACCTGCCCCCCCGAAGCAGGTGCGGCCCCCTCAGGTGCCCCCTCCACGTGCCGGGGGTGAGGGAGGGGGAATCTCTGGACCCTCCTGGGTTCGTCCCGTTTTTTTTTTTTTCGAAAAGCGGCGGACGCACCCCCGGGGGCACCGGGGGGGGGGGGGGGGGGGGGGAGGGGTCACCTGCACACCTGGCGCAGGTCCAGGGTGGGAGGGGCCGCCCCAGTTCGCCCTCCCAGTTGGATGCCGGGACCCCTCCCCTCCCCCCCATCCGGGACCGGCTCACCTGGGCCGGGATGGGGGGCTCAGGTGGCTCAGGTGGGCACCCCAGGGGGGACCCCCTCACCTGGAGGGGGGCGGCGCTGAGGACCCTCCTGGCCGTGACGTACCTGTGTGGTGAGTGACGTCATGGGGGGGCCGGGGACCCAAACTGGGGGATTCTGACCCAAAATTGAAGGATTTTGACCCAAAATTGAAGGGGTTTGGTTCAAAACAGAAGGATTTTGGCCCCAGATTAAAGGGGGTTGACCCGGGATTAAAGGATTTTGACCCAAAACTGGAGGGGTTTGACTGAAAATTGAAGGATTTTGACTCAAAATTGGATTTTACCTCAAAATCAACATATTTTGCCCCCAAATCAACATATTTTGACCGAAAATTGACATCTTGCCCCATGTCAAAGAATTCTACTCCAAAATCAGCATCTTTTGCCCCAAATTGTTTTGCCCCAAAATCAAGACATTTTACCCCCAAATCAACATATTTCACCCCCAAATCGACATTTTGTGCCCAAAATTCGCTGAGTTTTCCCCCAAAACCAACATTCCCCCCTCCCCCCTCCCTTAAAAACCCATGAAGAACGTGATTTTCCACCATTTCTCCCTAGTTGTTTTTTTTCCCCAGGAATTCCTGGGCTCGGGGCCAAATTCCCCCTTTTCGGCCCCGCATCGATTTTTTGGGGGCAAAAGTCGCGATTTTGGGTCATCTCGGTTTGTCTGGGGACCCGGCTGAGCCCGGTCACGTGATTTCCCAGCCCCGGGACCTTCAACTCCAACAGTTTTTCCCGATATTCCCAAGTTTTCCACACTATTCCCCACTTTTTCCCCAATTTCCCCCCGTTTGTCCCCGATTTTCTTCTTTCACTTTTTTTCCCCTTTTCCCGTTTTTTTTCTCCGCTTTTCCCAATTTCCCCCTTTTGGGGGGGTCTCCCTGCGCCCCTGAGCTCACCTGTTCCCTTTACCTGTCCCAGGTGTGTCCCCGTCCCCCCCGGGGGTCTCCGTGCGCCTCCAGGGGGGTCCCGACGGCTGCTCGGGGCGGGTCGAGGTGCTGCACAACCTCACCTGGGGCACCGTGTGCGACGACGGCTGGGGCGTGGCCGAGGGCGAGGTCACCTGCGCCCAGGTGGGCTGCGGGCGGCTGCGGGCGCTCGCCCCCGGCGCCAGGTACGGCGAGGGGGAGGGGCCCATCTGGCTGGACGAGGTGAAGTGCGCGGGGCACGAGGGGCACCTGGGGCAGTGCCGGGCGCGGCCCTGGGGGCTCCACAACTGCGGCCACGGCGAGGACGTGGGTGTTGAGTGCACAGGTGAGGGGCCGCCCGCCCGCGCTTCCCGCCCTTCTCCTCCCTCTGCCCCGTTTTCCCCCGCTTTTCCTCCATTTTCCCCCGGTTTTCCCTGATTCCCCCTGATCTTCCTCGATTTCCCCTCGTCCCACTTGTCTCACCTGTTCAGGACATTTCTCCCCCGTTTCTCCCCTTTTTACCCCATTTCTCCCCCTTTTCCCCCCC
>NW_020939129.1:0-3531 GCF_003984885.1 Neopelma chrysocephalum
ACCTGGACGTTGGTGACCTCCGGCAACACCTGGAGCTGCACACCTGGGACACCTGTGATCCCTGTGACACCTGTCACATCGGTGGCCTGGAGCTGAACACCTGGAACACCTGCCACACCTGCCCCACCTGCCACACCTGTGACCCCTGCCACACCTGGAGCACCTGTGACCCCTGCCACACCTGGAGCACCTGTGACCCCTGCCACACCTGTCACCTCGGCGGCCTGGAGGAGCTGCACACCTGCCATGCCTGCCCCACCCGCCCCACCCGTCACACCTGTGACCCCCGCCACTCCTGTCACACCTGTCGCCCCCCCCGCCGCCTCAGCCACCCCCACCTGCACACCTGCGGGCCCCACCCCGCCCCTCAGCACGATCACACTCGTCCCCACCCCCTCCTGTCCCGCCCCAGGCGGCACCACCAGGACGCTCTGCCAGGTGTGCGGCCCCTTCCCCACCTGCGCCAGGTGAGCCCGGGCGGGCACCTGGGCGGGCTTGGCGGGGCCGGGCAGCAGCAGCACCTTGCGGGGGGCGGCGGGCGGGAGGGGCGGCCCCCCCCCCGCAGCAGCAGGCAGGCCGGGGGGCGCGGCTCGGGCGCGCGGTGGGTGCGCAGGTGGCGCTGCAGGTAAGCGGCCACCACGAAGGCCTTGGGGCAGGCGGGGCAGCGGAAGGGCCGCGCGGCCGAGTGGGTGCGGCGGTGCAGGTGCAGGTTGGAGGAGTGGGTGAAGCTCTTGCCGCAGGTGCCGCAGGTGTAGGGCCGCTCCCCCGTGTGCACCCGCAGGTGCTGCCGCAGGTTGGCCGCCTGAGCGAAGCCCTTCCCGCAGGTGCCGCAGGTGTGGGGCCGCTCCCCGGTGTGGGTGTGGCGGTGCCGCCGCAGGCTCGACGAGTTCTTGAAGGCCTTGGGGCAGGCGGGGCAGCGGTAGGGCCGCTCCCCCGTGTGCGCCCGCAGGTGGTACTGGTAGTGCGACGCCCACTTGAAGGTGAGGCCGCACTGGGCGCACTCGAAGGCCCGGATGCCCGTGTGCACCCTCAGGTGAGTCTGGAGCAGCGAGGAGCGCTTGAAGGCCTTGCCGCAGGTGGCGCAGGCGTAGGGCCGCTCGCCCGTGTGGTCCCGCAGGTGGTAGCGCAGCCCCGAGGAGCCCTTGAAGGCTTTGCCGCACTCGCCGCACCTGTACGGCCGCTCGGGGGGCGGCGGCGGCTCCTCGGGGGCGGGCGCGGCCTCGGCAGCCTCGCCCAGGGCGTGGCCGAGCGGCACCGCCAGGTGAGCGCAGGGCTTGGCGCAGGGGCCGCCCCGGGGCCGCTCGGGCAGGTGAGGCCGCGCCGAGGGGCTCTTGGGGCTCTTCCCGCAGGAGAGGCAGCGCTGGGGCAGCGCCGGGGGCGGCCCGGCCGCCTCCTGCCCCGCGCAGGTGAGGCCGCTCCGGGGTGGCTCCTCGGGGGTGTCGGGGCCGCGGCCCGGCGGGTGCCTCTGCGGGCAGGTGAGCGGGGCTGAGGGGGCGTGTCCTGGCGGGTGGGCGGGGCCGTGGGTGCGGCGGTGCAGGTGCAGGTTGGAGGAGTGGGTGAAGCTCTTGCCGCAGGTGCCGCAGGTGTAGGGCCGCTCCCCCGTGTGCACCCGCAGGTGCTGCCGCAGGTTGGCCGCCTGAGCGAAGCCCTTCCCGCAGGTGCCGCAGGTGTGGGGCCGCTCCCCGGTGTGGGTGTGGCGGTGCCGCCGCAGGCTCGACGAGTTCTTGAAGGCCTTGGGGCAGGCGGGGCAGCGGTAGGGCCGCTCGCCCGTGTGCGCCCGCAGGTGGTACTGGTAGTGCGACGCCCACTTGAAGGTGAGGCCGCACTGGGCGCACTCGAAGGCCCGGATGCCCGTGTGCACCCTCAGGTGAGTCTGGAGCAGCGAGGAGCGCTTGAAGGCCTTGCCGCAGGTGGCGCAGGTGTAGGGCCGCTCGCCCGTGTGGCCCCGCAGGTGGTAGAGGAGGGCGGAGGAGCCCTTGAAGGCCTTGGGGCACTCGGGGCACTTGTAGGGCCGCTCACCGGTGTGGCTGCGCAGGTGGTGGGACAGGCGGGACGACCAGCGGAACGACTTCCCGCATTCCCGGCAGGTGAAGGGGTGCTCGGGGGCACCCGGAGTGGGGGTGGCGCCCGCCATGGTCACACCTGGGGGAGGAGACAGGGACAGGTGAGACCTCAGACGTTAAATACTGGGGGCAGGTGAGACCCCAAACCTGAAACACGGAGGGCAGGTGAGAGCCCAGACCTGGCATACGGGGGATGCAGGGACGGGTGAGACCCCAGACTCAGTCCGGAAGGTGGGGGGGGACACACACAGAGACAGCGCGGAGGGGGCGTGGCCAACACGGGGGGGGCGTGACCAGAAACCCTCCGTCCCCCCCTCCGTCCCCTCAGGCCACGCCCACGCCCCGCGCCAGCCCCACTCAAGCCCCGCCCCCTCCTCATCAGGCCCCGCCGCGCGCGAGCCCCGCCGTGCCACGCCCTCTCGCCTCAGGCCACGCCCCCTCCTCCCCTCAGAGTCACCTCCCCTTCCCCCCCCAGGCCCCTCCCCGCGCAAGCGCCGCCGCCTCGGCCCCGCCGCTTCCTCCTCCTCCTCCTCCTCCTTTTCCTCCTCCCCCCGGTTCTCGCTCACCCGCCGGGGCCGGGTCGGGATCTCGGAGGCTCCTGCGGGGCCCGAGCCGGGGCAGGGCCGGACCCGCCGCTGCCGCCGCCGCCGCGCAACGACCGGGCCGCGCCGCCTCCTGCGAGGCCACGCCCCCTCCCTCACGAGGCCACGCCCCACCCCTGAACCCACGGCGGCGAAGGCCACGCCCCCTCCGGCCAGGCCACGCCCCCGCTGTAGCATTTTGGGAGATTTTACTGGTTTTTACCGGTTTTTACTGGTTTTCATTTTAGGGGCGTTACAGGTATTTTAGGGGGTTACAGTTGCTTTGAGGGAGGTCGTGGGTGTTTTGAGAGGGTCACAGGTATTTTAGGGGAGTTACAGACCCCCAGGATGGCCTCAGTGGCCCCCCAGTACCCCCCCCAGTATGGCCCCAGTGTCCTCCCAGTACAGCCCCAGTATCCCCCAGTAAAGACCAACAGACCCCGAGAACAGGTCACAGGTATATTTTGGGGGGGTGTCCTAGGTCATTTTGGGGGGGGGGTCCCAGGTGATTTTTGGGGATCCCAGGTGATTTTGGGGGGTCCCAGGTATTTTGGGGGGTCACAGATGACTTGAAGGGGGTCCCTGGTATTTTTGGGAGGTCCCAAGATATTTTGGGCTGGTCCCAGGTGATTCTGGGGGGGCTCCTATGGCTCAGGTGAGGTCCCGGCTTCCTCTGGCATCTGGAGCAGGGGCTTGTCTGCAAAATTTGAGGGGGTCAGGAAGGTCTTGGGGGTCTTGGGGATCTTGGGAGAGGTTTTGGGGGGGTTTTGGGGGGGGTCCTGAGGAGCTTGAAGGAATTTGGGGGGGTTGTGGGGGGGCTTGGGGGGTTGGGGAGGGGTTTGGAGGGGTTTAGAGGGGCCTTGGTGGGATTGGGAGGGATTTGGGGG
>NW_020939129.1:6531-10461 GCF_003984885.1 Neopelma chrysocephalum
AGGGGGGTGGGACCTGCGAGGGAGGGGCGCACACCTGAGCACACCTGAGAATCCCCCCTGGGCCCACCTGAGCACCCCCTAGACCCCGCTCCAGCCCCACACCTGAGCGCACCTGAGCCCACCGCCCCTCCCGCTCCCGCCTCCCACCCCACAGTCCCCCCCCGCCTCACCTGCGCCCGCCTGCGCCTCACCTGTGCACACCACGCCCGCGTCCTCGCCGTGGTTGCAGTCGTGCTCGCCCCAGGTGTGCAGCTGGCACTGCGCCAGCTCCTCCTCCCTACCTGTGCAGTGGGCGCCGTCCAGCCAGATGGGGTCCTCCCCCCGGCCGAAGTGGGCGTGGCCGGGCGCGGCCAGGGCGTGGCCGCAGCCCAGCTGGCGGCAGATCACCTGCGCGTCCTGCAGGTCCCAGGTGTCGTCGCAGACGGTTCCCCACTTGTGCTCGCGGAACAGCTCCACCCGCCCCGCGCAGGCGCTGGAGCCGTTGGCCAGGCGCACCTGCAGCCGCGACGCCGCCTCCGCACCTGCGGGGCCGGACAGGTGTGGCGCACCTGGGCGGGGCTCCGGGTGGGAAAAGGGGTTCTGGGGCCGGCAGGTGAGCATTGGGGAGGGCTTTGGGGGTCGACGGGTGGCGCCGGGAGGGTCTTGGGCTCGGGTGTGAGCAGGTGTGGTTCCAGGTGGGTTTAGGTTGGTGGTGGGGTGGAGAAAGGTGTTCTGAGGCCGACAGGTGAGTCTGGGAGGGTCCTGGGGCCGACAGGTGACTGTGAGATGGTTTTGGGGTCAACAGGTGAGTCTGGGGCTGTGCTGGGGTCAACAGGTGAGTATTGGGAGGGTTTTGGGGTCAACAGGTGAGTATTGGGAGGGTTTGGGGTCAACAGGTGAGTATTGGGAGGGTTTGGGATCAAACAGGTGAGTATTGAAAGGGTTTGGGGTCAAGAGGTGACCGCGGGAAGGTTTTGAGGTCGACAGGTGAGTATAGGAGGGTCTCGGGGTCGACAGGTGACTGTGGGAGGGTTTTGGGGTCAACAGGTGAGTCTGGGAGGGTCCTGGGCTCAGGTGTGGTCACAGGTAGGTCCAACCAGGTAAACCCCCCCCTTCCCCACCTCCCTCAGCGCCCTACCCGCCCCTCCCCAAGCCCCGCCCACCTCACCTGCACACACCACGCCCACGTCGGCGCCATGCTCACAGCTGGCCTCTCCCCAGGGCCCCACCTGGCACTCGCCCAGGTGGTCCTCGGTGCCCGTGCAGGTGACCCGGTCCAGCCACACCGGCCCCTCCCCCTGCCCGAAGTGGGCCCCGCCCGGCGCCGACAGGGCGGGGCCACAGCCCACCTGGCGACAGACCACCTGAGCCTCGGCCAGGCCCCAGGTGTGGCCGCAGAGCGTCCCCCACCTGTGCAGGTAAAGCACCTCCACGCGCCCCGCGCAGCGCCCGGGGCCGCCCGCCAGGCGCAGCGGGACAGGTGAGGGCGGGGCCAGGGCGGGACCTGGGTGGGCGGGGAGAGAACAAGAGGAGAGTCAGGACAGGTGTGGAGGGGGTCAGGTGTGTCTCAGGTGTGACCCTGAAGTCCAGGTGTGACCCCAGGGACAGGTGTGACCTCAGGAACAGGTGTGACCCCAAAGTCCAGGTGCCTCCCAATGTCCAGGTGTGTCCCCACCTCACCTGTCCCCACCCCACCTGTCCCTCCCAGGTGTGTCCCCCCCACTCACCGCTCAGGGACAGGTAGAGGAGCAGCCCCAGGTGGCTCTGCAGGTAAAGGAGCCTCATGTTGGGCATGCACACCTGGGCACAGGTGAGGTCCCAGCAGGGGCTGAGGTGGGCACAGGTGTGGCCTGCACAGGTGAGAACGTATGTCCAGAGCAGGTGACGTCACAGGTGAGAAGGTGTGTCCTGCACAGATGAGAAGGTGTGTTCTGGACAGGTGAGTGCCCCCCCAACACCTGAGGACCCCCAGTCACACCTGAGTCCCCCCAACACACCTGAGGACCCCCAGACACACCTATGCCCCCCCCAGTGCTTTAAGGACCTGCCACGTCTGAGTTCCCCCCACACCTCAGCCCCCCCAGACACACCTGGGGGCCCCCAGACACACCTGAGCTCCCCACCCCCAGCGGTTTTAGGGACCCCCAGACACACCTGAGCCCCCCAGGTGGGATTTACCTGCCCCCCCGAAGCAGGTGCGGCCCCCTCAGGTGCCCCCTCCACGTGCCGGGGGTGAGGGAGGGGGAATCTCTGGACCCTCCTGGGTTCGTCCCGTTTTTTTTTTTTTCGAAAAGCGGCGGACGCACCCCCGGGGGCACCGGGGGGGGGGGGGGGGGGGGGGAGGGGTCACCTGCACACCTGGCGCAGGTCCAGGGTGGGAGGGGCCGCCCCAGTTCGCCCTCCCAGTTGGATGCCGGGACCCCTCCCCTCCCCCCCATCCGGGACCGGCTCACCTGGGCCGGGATGGGGGGCTCAGGTGGCTCAGGTGGGCGCCCCAGGGGGGACCCCCTCACCTGGAGGGGGGCGGCGCTGAGGACCCTCCTGGCCGTGACGTACCTGTGTGGTGAGTGACGTCATGGGGGGGCCGGGGACCCAAACTGGGGGATTCTGACCCAAAATTGAAGGATTTTGACCCAAAATTGAAGGGGTTTGGTTCAAAACAGAAGGATTTTGGCCCCAGATTAAAGGGGGTTGACCCGGGATTAAAGGATTTTGACCCAAAACTGGAGGGGTTTGACTGAAAATTGAAGGATTTTGACTCAAAATTGGATTTTACCTCAAAATCAACATATTTTGCCCCCAAATCAACATATTTTGACCGAAAATTGACATCTTGCCCCATGTCAAAGAATTCTACTCCAAAATCAGCATCTTTTGCCCCAAATTGTTTTGCCCCAAAATCAAGACATTTTACCCCCAAATCAACATATTTCACCCCCAAATCGACATTTTGTGCCCAAAATTCGCTGAGTTTTCCCCCAAAACCAACATTCCCCCCTCCCCCCTCCCTTAAAAACCCATGAAGAACGTGATTTTCCACCATTTCTCCCTAGTTGTTTTTTTTCCCCAGGAATTCCTGGGCTCGGGGCCAAATTCCCCCTTTTCGGCCCCGCATCGATTTTTTGGGGGCAAAAGTCGCGATTTTGGGTCATCTCGGTTTGTCTGGGGACCCGGCTGAGCCCGGTCACGTGATTTCCCAGCCCCGGGACCTTCAACTCCAACAGTTTTTCCCGATATTCCCAAGTTTTCCACACTATTCCCCACTTTTTCCCCAATTTCCCCCCGTTTGTCCCCGATTTTCTTCTTTCACTTTTTTTCCCCTTTTCCCGTTTTTTTTCTCCGCTTTTCCCAATTTCCCCCTTTTGGGGGGGGTCTCCCTGCGCCCCTGAGCTCACCTGTTCCCTTTACCTGTCCCAGGTGTGTCCCCGTCCCCCCCGGGGGTCTCCGTGCGCCTCCAGGGGGGTCCCGACGGCTGCTCGGGGCGGGTCGAGGTGCTGCACAACCTCACCTGGGGCACCGTGTGCGACGACGGCTGGGGCGTGGCCGAGGGCGAGGTCACCTGCGCCCAGGTGGGCTGCGGGCGGCTGCGGGCGCTCGCCCCCGGCGCCAGGTACGGCGAGGGGGAGGGGCCCATCTGGCTGGACGAGGTGAAGTGCGCGGGGCACGAGGGGCACCTGGGGCAGTGCCGGGCGCGGCCCTGGGGGCTCCACAACTGCGGCCACGGCGAGGACGTGGGCGTCGAGTGCACAGGTGAGGGGCCGCCCGCCCGCGCTTCCCGCCCTTCTCCTCCCTCTGCCCCGTTTTCCCCCGCTTTTCCTCCATTTTCCCCCGGTTTTCCCTGATTCCCCCTGATCTTCCTCGATTTCCCCTCGTCCCACTTGTCTCACCTGTTCAGGACATTTCTCCCCCGTTTCTCCCCTTTTTACCCCATTTCTCCCCCTTTTCCCCCCC
>NW_020939130.1:0-5973 GCF_003984885.1 Neopelma chrysocephalum
CCCTTTTCCCCCCCCATTTTTCCCCCTCACTTGCCTCACCTGTCTGACCTGTCCCCCCCTGTCCCACCTGTCCCACCTGTCCCCCCCTGTCCCCCCAGACTCGGTGACGTCATCGCTGGGCTCCCTGCAGCTGCGGGAGGGCCCCAATCGCTGCTCGGGGCGGGTGGAGCTGCTGCACGAGCACAGGTGGGGCACGGTCTGCGACGACGGCTGGGACCTGCGGGACGCGCAGGTGATCTGCCGCCAGCTGGGCTGTGGCCACGCCCTGGCCGCGCCCGGCCACGCCAATTTCGGCCGGGGCCACGACGTCATCTGGCTGGACGAGGTGAACTGCACCGGGACGGAGAATTCCATCCTGGAATGTCCCGCCAAGACCTGGGGGGACAACAACTGCTTCCACGGGGAGGACGCCGGCGTCATCTGCTCAGGTGAACTCACCTGGGCACACCTGGGAGACATCTGGGGACACCCGGGGCACACCTGGGAAGACAACTGGGGCACTCCTGGTGATAATTGGGGCACACCTGGGAACATCTGGGACACACCCGGGGATACCTGGGAACACCTGGAGACACACCTGGGGATAGCTGGGGACACCTGGGATGACACCTGGGGCACACCTGAGGTGACACCTGGGACACACCCGAGGATACCTGGGAACACCTGGGGACACACCTGGCAACACCTGGGCACACTTGGGATACACCTAGGGCACACCTGGGGCACACCTGGGTCTCACCTGGCCCAGGTGCGCGACCACAGAACCACATCCCGCTGGAGTCTGGGACTTACCTTCGACCACACCTGCTGCCACCTCCCCCCGCCCCCTGCCCTCCCCCAGCCCCTCCAGGTGAGCTCACCTGTGTCATTGCAGCCTCTGGGATGGCGGTGCCCGCCGAGGTGCGCTTGGCCAACGGCTCCACCCGCTGCCAGGGGCAGGTGCAGGTGTCCTATGGGGGCACCTGGGCGGCCCTGTGCGACCACGGGTGGGGCCTGGCCGAGGCCCAGGTGGTCTGCAGGCAGCTGGGCTGCGGCCACGCCCTCTCCACACCTGGAGGCTCCTGGTTCGGGCAGGAGCAGATGAAGGTGTGGCCGGGGAGCATCACCTGCGTGGGGACAGAGCAGGAGCTCCTGGGCTGCCAGGTGAAGCCCTGGGAGAACCGCACGTGTCACCTGGGCGGGGCGGCGGGCGTGGTCTGCACAGGTGAGCAGCACCCTGGGGACACACACACACACACCTGGAGGGGGCTCAATCTGGGGTTTCCACCTGGTTTTGGGGGCTGGGAGGGGGTCTCAGCGCTCACCTGGCGCACCTGAGGTGGCCACAGGTGGGGCAGGTGGGAAGGGTGGTCCAGGTGTGTTTGAGGTGGTTGGAGGCACCTGCGGCACCTGGTGGAGGTGCAGCACCTGAGGAGGTGCTGGGGACACACCTGGTCAAGGCTCAGCACCTGAGAAGGTGCCAGGGCAGCACCTGGACAGGTACCAGGGTGCTCCAGGTGTGTCTCGACCCTCTACTTCCCCCCACCTGTGCCCCCCTCTGCCCCCCAGGTAACCCCGAGGCCGACCAGGTGCGCCTGGTGAACTCCAGCAGCCGCTGCGCCGGGAGGGTCGAGGTGTTCCACAACGGCAGGTGGGGCACGGTCTGCGACGACACCTGGGACCTGGCGGACGCCCAGGTGAGTCCCAGGGAGGTCAGGTGAGGCTGGAGAGGGGCAGGTGGGGGCTGGGGAGGCTCAGGTGGGTCCTACGGGTGGGTGCTGGGGGTGCTCAGGTGAGTCCGGAGGATGCTCAGGTGGATCATGGGGGGGCTCAGGTGGGTCCTGAGGACACTCAGGTGTGTCCTGGTGGTCTGGGTGGACACTCAGGTGCGACCTGGTGGTCTCTGGGGACACTCAGGTGTGTCCTGGGCCCGCCCAGGTGGTCTGTCGCCAGGTGGGCTGCGGGAAGGCCCTGTCGGCACCTGGGAGGGCCCAATTCGGGCGGGGCACTGGCGTCATCTGGTTGGACGAGACCAACTGCACGGGGGCGGAGCCTCACCTGTCCGCCTGCCCCGCCCGGCCCTGGGGCCGCAATAACTGCTACCATGGCGAGGACGCAGGTGTGGTGTGCTCAGGTGAGCTCCGGGACAGGTGAGGGGGGTGGCAGGAACCCCAGGTCCCCTCTGTGTCCTTCCCACCCCACCTGTGCCAGGTGAGCTCCGGGGACAGGTGAGAGGAGTATCAGGGCCCTCAGGTAACTCTGTGGCCAGGTGGGGTTTGCCTGGGCCTCACCTGTGCCAGGTGGTCCCATCCAAGGGGGGTCTTCCCAGCCCCAGGTGTTGGAAAACGTTCCTACAGGTGATCCCAACGTCCCACCCCACCTGAGTCCTCCAGGTGTTCCTGGAGGTTCTTCCAGGTGTTCCCCAAATCCCACCTCACCTGGACCCTCCAGGTGCTCCAGGCAGGGGGGGTTTTGGGCCTCACCCAGGTGTTCCCCCCACCTTCCCCAGGTAGAAGACGGGGTGAGGACAACCCAGAGCTCACCTGGGGGGGGTTACCTGAGCTCCTTCCTCACCCAGGTGTGTCTTTCCAGACTCCTTGATCCCGGAGCCGCCTCACCTGCGCTTGGTCAACGGCTCCCACCGCTGCGCCGGGCGGGTGGAGCTGCTTCACCTGGACAGGTGGGGCGGGGTCTGTGCCGGGGGCTGGTCCCACGAGGCCGCCCAGGTGGTCTGTCGGTACCTGGGCTGCGGCACCGCCCTGCGAGGGGCGGAGTTCGGCGCACCTGGGCAGGTGTGGCTCGACCAGGTGAGCTGCCAAGGGACGGAGAAGAGCCTCGGGGAGTGTCGGACGAGCCCGTGGGCCCAGCGCACCTGTGAGGGCGGGAGAGCCGCAGGTGTGGTGTGCTCAGGTGAGGCTCGGGGTGCCTGGGCAGGGAGAACAGGTGATTCCCCCCATCAAGGTGCCACCTTCACTTGGGTGCTCAGGTGTGTTTTAGGGCCTCACGTGGTCAGGACAGACCTGTAATGTCCCCCTGCCCACCTGGGAACAAGGGGACACCTTCACTTTGCCTGTACCTGGGCTCAGGTGTGTTTTAGGGTCTCACCTGGGCAGGTGGCACAGGTAACTTGCCCCAGCAAGGTACCGCCTTCCCCTGGGTCCTGCCGTTCTCAGGTGTGGTTTAGGGCGTCACCCGTTTTCACTTCACACCTGTAATCCCCCCCCGCCAGGTACCGCCCCCCCGCAGGTAACCCAGGTGTGCCCTTCCCCCCTCCCCTGCCCGCAGGTTCGGAGCCGCCGGGCGATGCCCAGGTGCGCCTGGCGGGCGGCCCAGGTGAGTGCGCGGGGCGGGTCGAGGTGCTCCACGCCGGCGCCTGGGGGACGGTCTGCGACGACACCTGGGACTTCGCCGCCGCCGCCGTCGTGTGCCGCTCCCTGGGCTGCGGACAGGTGATCTCGGCCCCGCCCCGCGCGCGCTTCGGGGAGGGGCGCGGCCCCATCTGGCTGGACGGGCTCACCTGCCAGGGCCACGAGGGGCACCTGGGCGAGTGTCGCCACAAGAGCTGGGGCATCCACGGCTGCGAGCACAACGAGGACGCCAGCGTGGTGTGCGCAGGTGAGCCGCAGGGGAGGGGCAGGTGGGCTCAGGTGTGCGCAGGTGAGCGACAGGGGAGGGGCAGGTGAGAGGCAGATGCCCCAACCCACCCCTCACCTGACCAGATGTATGTCCCCTCACCTGCAGGTTCTCACCTGGCCGACCTGACCCACCTGCGCTTGGCCGACGGTCCCGACAGGTGCTCGGGGCGGGTGCAGGTGCTCCACGCCGGGCGCTGGGGCGGGGTCTGCGCCCACTCCTGGCACCTGGCGGCCGCCCAGGTGGTCTGCGCCCAGCTGGGCTGCGGGAGGGCGATGGGCGCGGCCCAGGTGAAGCCGGGCGAGGGCGAGCTCACCTGGCTGGAGGCCGTTACCTGCCGGGGGGATGAGGGGGCCCTCCTGGAGTGCCAGGTGAGGGGCTGGGGGGGCCCCCGCACCTGCGGCCTCGGAGGACACGCCCACGTCACCTGTACAGGTGAGTTTGGAGGGGGCCACAAACACCTCCCCCAGAGACCCTCTCTGGGCTCAGGTTACTCCACAAAGACCCCCCAAATCCCCCAGAGACCCCCCAATGTCCCCAAACCCCCCCATTGACTCCCCCAGAGACCCCCCGGCACCCCAAAAACACCCCCCGGCACCCCAAAACCGCCAGGTAACCACAGAGGCAGGTGAACACCTTGGGAGGGGACACCATTGGCCAGGTAACCACACCTGGCCAGGTACCCACACCTGGCCGTGTCTCCTGTTTTCCAGGTGTGACCCAGGGGCGCTCCGGTAAGCCTGGAAGCTCAGGTGAGCCAGGTGAGCCTGGTCACCCAGGTGAGCCAGGTGAGCTCCGCCTGGCTGACGGCCCCCACCACTGCTCGGGGCGCGTCGAGGTTCTCCACAACCACACCTGGGGCACCGTCTGCGGCCGCACCTGGGACCTGGCGGCCGCCCAGGTGGTCTGCCGTCACCTGGGCTGCGGCCACGCCCTCAGCACACCTGGAGCCGCCCGTTTTGGGGCGGGGCCCGGCCCCACCTGGCTGGATGGGCTCAGGTGCGTCGGCAATGAAACCACAATCGCCCAGTGCCCGGGCAGCACCTGGGGGCGGCACACCTGTGACCACCTGGACCACGCCGGGGTCGTGTGCTCAGGTAACCCTCCCAGGTGACCCCCAGGTGACCTCCCAGGTGTCCCCACCTGCGACAGGTGCCCCCACCTGTGGTGGAAGGCAGAACAAGCATCCAGGTGTGTGCAGGTCCCCTCTAACCCCCCTTCCCACCTGTGCAGGTGCCCCCCCGGCAGGTAACTCCAGCTCAGGTGAGGTGAGGTTGGTGGACGGGCCTCACCGGTGCATGGGGCGTGTCGAGGTGTTCCACGACGGCCAATGGGGGACGGTCTGCGACGACAGCTGGGACCTGAAGGAGGCCCAGGTGAGTCTGGGGGGGCTCAGGTGTGTCCTGGGCGTGCCCGGGTGTCCTGGGTGACACTCAGGTGTGCCCAGGTGTCCTGGGTGACACTCAGGTGAGTCCCTGGGCGTTCCCAGGTGGTCTGTCGCCAGGTGGGCTGCGGGGAGGCCCGGGCCGCCCATGGCCATGCCCATTTCGGGCAGGGGGCGGGGCCCATCTGGCTGGATGACATCCTGTGCGCGGGGGACGAGACACACCTGGCGCAGTGCCGCGCCCCGCCCTGGGGGAACAACAACTGCCACCACGGCGAGGACGCAGGTGTGGTGTGCTCAGGTGGGTCCAGGTGGGATCAGGTGTGTTGTGGTGGGCTCAGGTGTGTCCAAGTGGACACAAATAGGCCCGGGTGTGCTCAGGTGAGTCTGGCTGACCTCAGGTGCATGGTGGAGGGCTCAGGTAACCTCCACATCAACCCCACCCTCCCACCCCACCTCATCCCCCCCCAGGTAACCCCCTGCCCACCTCAGCTTTCCGCTCACCTTCCCGTTACCTGCCCAGGTGCCAACGTGACGGAGGAGCAGTTCCAGGTGCGCCTGGTGGGCGGCCCCACCCCCTGCGCGGGGCGGGTGGAGGTGCTGCACCTGCACAGGTGGGGCACGGTCTGCGACGACACCTGGGACCTGCAGGACGCGCGGGTCACCTGCCGCCAGCTGGGCTGCGGGGACGCCGTGGCTGCCCCCGGCCACGCCCACTTCGGGGAAGGGGCGGGGCCTGTCCTGCTGGACCAGGTGGGCTGCACAGGTGAGGAGAACACCTTGGAAGAGTGCGACACGGGCCCCTGGGGGGTCCACAACTGCAACCACCAGGAGGACGCGAGCGTGGTGTGCGCAGGTGAGGGGGCTCAGGTGGGGCTGGGGAGGGGCAGGTGTGCCCAGGCAACACGGGCAGGGGGCCGTAGGTGTGCCCAGGTGTGCTCAGGTGTGCGCCCCTCCCTCGCAGGTCCCACCCCCCT
>NW_020939130.1:8973-22619 GCF_003984885.1 Neopelma chrysocephalum
ACAGGTTTCAGTCCCGGGGGATTTTCTGGAGATCCTGCGGGTGCTGCTGGAAAACCAGGTTGGTTTTCCCTTTTTCCACGCGATTTCCCACCTTTTTCAGGGAATTTTATCCTATTTCCATTTTATATTTCCCATAAATTCCCGTTTTCTGTTTGTTTATAATTCCCGGAGCTCCCAAGTTTTTCCTCTTCCTTCTTTTCCCGTGGGATTTCCGTCGCTTTCTCTTCCCTCGCGTTGCTTTTCCAGCATTTTGGGATTTGCCCTGAAATATTTGGGAATTCTCTTTTATCCCCTCGGGAAACTGAAAGGAATTTTGGCACCATGATGTTATGGGGGGAGGGAGAAAGGATTGAAAAAGGGCCAAAATGGGAAAAAAAATCCCCAAAAAACCTGTGGATAAAAAAACCCCCAAAGTTTCCAGGATGGCCTCGTTTTCCTGGGAATTGCTGCTGAGGAAAAGGACACCCTGGAAAAAGGGAATTCCCAGGAGTTTTCCCTGTTTTCCCTTTTTTTCCCTCCTTTTCCTTTTTCCCCCTTTTTTTCCCCCCTTTCCCATTTTTCTCCCTTTCCCCCTTTTTTCCCTTTTCCATTCCCTCTAAATCCAGGAAAGGAACCCACAGAACAACTTCCAAAACCCGGGAACAGTTTGTTGGAGCAGATCCATCTGCTCCAGAACTCAGGAGCAGGACCCAATCCCATGGATTTCCCATTCCCACCTGGAATTTTTCCTTTCCCCACAGGAATGGGGCCCTGGATCCGGATAGTCCCCCTCGTCGCCTTCTCCGGACTCCACCCCACAACGGGTAATTTTATGGGATTTCATGGATTTGTTGAGCTTGGAAAAGACCCTGAGGATCCCCAGAGAGCTTCTGGAATTCTTTGGGATTCGAGCTTCCAAATGATTCCATCGGGGGAAGCGAGGGAAGTTAATTTGGGATTTTTTTGGGGGGGAGGGAATTTTTGGCTTTTTTTGCTTTATTCCCACCTGGCAGGAAGGACCTGGAATCTTCATCCCAATAATTCCAGCTGCCTTGGAGAGGGGGGAAAATCGGAATATTATTCTGGAGCTCCTGTGTCCTCCTCATCCATAGGGAGCATCCATGACCCGCTGCTCGTCCTGGACGGATTGGAAGACTCCGGAATCCGCCTCAAGTGCCTCTCGGAGCGGCTCCTTTCCGAAGTCGAGGTGCTGTGGGTGGACGGGAAAGGCAGGAATATCACCGGGAATCCCCTGGGCACGGACACATCCGGGAATGCCGGGAGCTCCATCGTCCTCAAACCGGGATTTGGGAACGCCGTGTCCTGCAGGATCGTCGACAACCTCGGGAAAACATCCACGGAATCCTCCGTCGTCATCGCGGGTGAGGGGGGGAAAACAGGGATCTGGTGCTGCTTTTCCCGGGAATCCCAATTTTTAGTGGGATAATCAATCAATTCCCGGTTTTAGGGATGAAAAATTCCGGGTTTGGGGATCCAAATTCCCTCCACTCCAGGTGTGTCCCCAAATCTCATCAGGACATTCCCCACGGGAAGATTCCCAGCCTGTGGAAAGGGGCTTTGGAAGAAGGTCCCTCCCAACCCAACCATCCCGCGATTCCATGGCCAGGGTGATATTCCGAGGGAATAACGGAGCCCCTGGATTGTTTTCCAGAGAGTTTCTTCCCGACCATCTCCCCCTGGCTCCCGGCTTTTGTGATGATCCTGCTCTTTGGAATATTCCTGGTCCTGGCAGCTGTTTATAAAATCCGGAGTAAGTTCCTTCATTTCCTTCCCTTTCCCTTCTTTTCCCTTTCCCCCCCTTCCCTTTTTATCCTTTCTTTCCCTTTCCCTCCTTTTTTCCCTTTTCCCATTTTCCTCTTTTTTCCCCCTTTTCCCCCCTTTTCCCCCTTCCCAGGAAAACCTTCCTTGGAAAAATCTCGAGTGAACCAACATTCCCCTTTCCCTGTTTTCCCACAGCCAACCAAAAGGCGACGGATCAGGAAAGTGAGTCAAACCATTCAATTAACTAATTAACGAAATTAAACCTCGGGCTTCTAAAAATAGAAATAAAACATGTAAATAAATAAATACAAAAAAAAGAGAAGCAGAAAACGGTCCTTAAAACTGATTTTTAAATTAATTAATTAAATTTATAATTTTAAATTAATTAAATTAATTAATTTAAAATTAATTTAAAATTAATTTAAATTAATTTTAAAATTATTTTTTGTGCTCTAAAATGTTCCTCTTTTCCCAGGAAACGCCCAGAAGCAAATTCAGGAGGGTGAGTGGAAAAAAAAAAGTGATTTTTTTTTCTCGGCGATTTCTGCCTTCAAATTTCTTTAACAAATTAAAAAAAAAAATGCATCAAATCCGGCGAGAAAATCAAATTAAAATTAACCTGAGCCCGGGAATTCAGCGACTGTTAAAAAAAAGACCCGGTGAAAGTGTCGGAAAAATGGGAAAAATTCGGTGTATTTTGGGGGAAAAGGGAGTAAAAAAGGGAAAAAAAAGTGATTTTTAATATTTGAACCCGATTCCTTTCAGACATCGAGGAATTCAAGATGGAGCTGGGTAAGGGCTGAGCTCGGGACTGAGGGTTTGTTGGACTGAGACTGTTGGAGTCATTCTGATGATTTCATAGACTTGGGGGGGGGGGTTGTCCTGAATTTCCCCCCATTTTCCTCATTTTCTCCCTTTGTTTTCCAGAGGAAGTGCAGGAGAAATTCCAGAAGGGTAAAAAATCCTGGATTATTCCTCCAGAATTAATTACATTTTATATAATAATATGTGTCGTAGGTAGAATTAGAATTATTTCAATTCTTTAAGAATATAAATTATATTATTATTAATTTATTAATACTGTTAACAGTAAGTATATATTGATTTGGTAATTATTAATATTTATGATTAATAATTAATTCATAATTATTAATTGTTATATTCATTAACATTAACTATTAATAATATAGAATATATTTTTATATCAAGTCACTAAATATAAAAATATATTTTTTCATGTATTTTAGATGTATTGTAGAATATTTTAAATATATTTTTATATCGTATTTTAAATATAATCTATTTTAATACATTTTAATATATTAAATATGATTTTGTGTATTTTTATATGTCATACACATAATTTTAAATATATTTCTCTACCTTTTAACCTTTCCATCCCCAAATTCCCAGAATTCCCCTCCTTTCCCCTTCCCAAATCCTGATTTCCTTTTCTTTCCTCGTAGAAAACCAGGAGATGACAACAAAAATCGGTGAGAAAATTCCACAGCTTGGGGAATTTCGGGAATTTCGGGTTTTTGGGGCTCCGGAAAAAAAAAGAAGCACTTTCGGGGGGAAATTGGGGCCACTTTGAGGGCTGGGGCCAGTGACACACCTGGGACAGGTGACACTGGTGAGAGGTGACACACCTGGGACAGGTGACACAGGTGACACAGGTGACACAGGTGACAGGTGACAGGTGACACACCTGGCTCAGGTGTCACAGGTGACACACCTGGGACTGGTGACACACCTGGAACAGGTGACACAGGTGACACAGGTGACACAGGTGACAGGTGCCACACCTGGCTCAGGTGTCACAGGTGCCCCACCCGGCCCAGGTGCCCCTTTTCCAGCAGGACGGTGATGGAATTTCTCTCCTTCCAGAACAAATCCAGGCCCAACTGGGTGAGTTGGTCCCGAACCCCGAAATTCCCAAACCCCGCCCCCGATTATGCAAAAATCATGCAAATGAGCTGCTCCTGCCGCGGTAATTAATCAATTAGCATTAATTAGTCGTTCATTTCCCTGCAGATTTCAGACGTGCCCAGAGAAACGTGGGTGAGTCAGGGCCTTCCCCTTCCCCTTCCTCTTCCTCTTCCTCTCCCTCTCCCCTTCCCCTTCCTCTTCCTCTTCCCTTCCCCTTCCCCTTCCTCTTCCTCTCCCTCTCCCTCTCCCTCTCCCCCTTCCTCTTCTCTTCCTCTTCCTCTTCCTCTCCTTCTCTTCCTCCATTTTCACATTAAATTATCCACAACCCCCCAAATTTTATATCATTTTTCTATCACTTTCCATAACCACTTTTCCCTAATTCCCTGGAAATCCTCGGCTTTCCCCCTCTCCCAGTCCCGCTGACCCTGGACGAGCTCTGCAAACATCCCGAACTCTCCCTCCGGGACCGATCCCGGATCGTTTCCTGCTCCGAGCAGCTCCACCCCAAACCCGTCGTCCTGGCCCAGGAATCCTTTTCCCAAGGGAAGCACTACTGGGAAGTGGAAGTCGGGGACGGATCCGGCTGGGAGCTGGGGGTGCTGGCTGAGGAAATCCGGGATTCCCTGCGGAGCGACGGGATGGTGCTGCCGCGGGAGCGGGAGCAGGTTCTCGGCCTCGGCTATTCCCGGGGGGAATTCAGCATTCCCGGGGGCCGGAATTCCGGGCCCTGCCCAGTGCTCGGGGTTTTCCTGGATCAGGAATCCCGCAGCCTCTCCTTCTTCGACGTGGAAGGGAAGAGTCTCCTGGCGTCGCTTCCCTTGAGGTTTTCTGGGAATCTCTTCCCGTTTTTCAGCCCCGGCTCCGACGGGAAGGGGTTGGGAATTCGCTCCGTGGGGGGTTAATAATTAAAATAATAAATTATGTAAATATCAATAGATTATCATATTTATAATTTGCGATAATTAATGAATTTGTAATTAATAAACTAATAAAATTAATAAATTAATAAAAATGTAAAATAATTTCTTGAATAATAAATTAAATTAAAAATTAAAGTTTTCCAATTTTTTTCCATTTCCTATCCCAATTATTTTCTCCTCTGGAGACGAGGATGGACAACAGGAAATCCCAAAATTCCCAAGGGAACCCAGAGCACGACTCAAATCCCAGATCTGGAGATTCTGCTGGGAATTGCATCCAAGGGAGCTCCCACCCCCCTTGTTCATTCCACCTGATGGAGCCGGGATCAAGCTCCTGCTCCAGGCTCTTCCCACCCAAATTCCAGCACATTTGGGGACCAAATAACCTCTCCTTCCCATCCTTTTCCTGCTAGGAATTCCCCAATGGGCCCAAACGTCCTAAGAATTCCCAAACCAACAACATTTCCCTTCAAAAACCTTTTATTCCATTTCTTTTTTTTTTTCCCAGGAAAAGCCAGTCTCAGACGTTTTTTTTTTTCCAGGGAAAACCAGTCCCAAATGGGGGTTTTATCCAGGGAAAACCAGCCCCTTTCCCCCTCCTTTCCCTCTTTTTCCCCCTCCCACACCCTCACGTTCCTTCCCATTCCCATTTCCATCATTTTCTCCCCCCTTTTCCCCCATCCCTGCTCAAAGTCCCTTTAGCGGGACCGGGATCGGCACCGGGCGGATCCCGACCCCTTCCCCCCGGGACACAAACGGGAAGAACATCCCCTGGGAATTCCCCGCGGTGCTCAGACCCAGCCTCTCCACGAGCTCCGCGGTCTCCACGTCGTAGAATTCCAGGCACTCCCAATCCAGGTCCAGGAAGACGCCGAGGGCGGAGCCGCTCCAGCGGAGCTTCCCGAGCCCGCGGGCGCCGGCGCTGGAGAGAATCTCTCCCTGGGATCGGCGCAGAGCCCAGGAATCCCGGCTGGGAACGGGCCGGGCCTCGCATCCCGCGTTTTCCAGCAGCACTCCCAGCGCCCAGTCCTGCTCCCGGCCCAGCTCCAGCTCCCAGTAGTGCTTCCCGCTCCCGAAGCCTTCCCGCCCCACGCGCACCGGGAATGTGGGAGCGGACGCGTCGCTCTCCCCGCTCGGGAGCTCCAGGATCCGCTCCGGGGCATTCCAGGATACGGGAACTGCGGGACAGCAGGAGGAGAAGGAGCCACGGAAACCCTGAATTCCCAAGTCCCAGAATCCCCAAATCCCAGAATTCCCAAATCCCTGGATCCCCGAGTTGGCTGAGGTTGGAAAGGCCCCCAAGGCCTCCCCCCGGATCTCTCCCATCCTGGGATTTCCCAGGACACAAATCCCTCTCCCTCTTCCCATCCATCCTCTCGGGAATTGCATCCTGATCCCATCCCGGCCTCGGACGCCTCCCAGGACTCCCTTTTTCCACCATTCCCAACATCCCCATCCCTTCTCCATTCCTGCCATCCAAGGCACATTCCCATTTTTCCAGCTCACCTGCGTGGCTCCGGGCTTCCCAGAAATCTATGGAAAAACAACAGACGTCGCTGCATTCCAGGTTTTTTGGTGGAATCTGGTCCTCTCCGGACTGGGAAAACCCTTTGGATCTCCCAAAAATCCCATTTAATCCCCAAATCCCAGGAATTTCCACAATCCCATCTTTTTCACTCACCCAGCTCTGCCTTCAGTCGACCTGCAAGAAAAAGATATTCCAGGTATTTTTGTTTGGATTTCCTATCTTTCCCCAGTTTTCCCCATTTTTTGCCAGTTTTTCCCCTTTTTTCCATTCTTTCCCCATTTTTTGCCAGTTTTCCCAATGGGAACAACTCCTGGGAGTGGAAAACAAGGATATTCCTCCCCATAAATTGATATTTCACTGCATTCATTAACTATAAATCCAGGGAAAACATGGATATTAACAGGAATTCTCATCCTATTGTTTCTAAAGATGACCCAGAGCACAGTGTTATGTAAATTTATGCAAATTTATGTAAACCAACCCCCTTACCGAAGCGTTTCTTGAAGTGGATCTTGGCTGGAAAAAAAAAAAAGGGGCAGAAATTGAGGGAGGAGAAAATTCCAGAGGAAAAAAAAAGGAAAATATCCATGGGAAAGACATTGGAATTATGCCAGTTATTCCTTCTGGGAATTCTGTTAAATTCCAGGACTGAGGGAATTGCAGGTTTTTGCTAAAAAGGTGGAAAAGGGGAAGGAGAAGAAAAAGTTTTGATCCCGAAAAAGTCCCAGTGGAATTCGGTGGAAGATTTGGGCTTGGATTTTGGGATTTTGGGGGTCTTTTCCTGCCTAAGTGATTCCATGAAATCCCACGGAAGAGGAAAAAGCTGTGACTGGATCATCCCTGGGGGTTAATTAATCACTTTTAATTAAGATGAACTTGATTAAACCGAGGATTGTTTTCCCAAGGAATGTTTTATGGGAATGGGATTTACCCGCTCGTTTCTTGGCTTTCTCTCCGTCTGGAGATTCCGGACGTGGAATCGAGGGAATAATTGGGAATAACATTAATATTTAATAATAGATATTGTTAATATTTGTTAATATTTATTATTAATGTGGGAAGGGAAGGGAAGGGAAGGGAAGGGAAGGGAAGGGAAGGGAAGGGAAGGAAAAAGGGAATCTCTTACCCAACAACGACTTCACCTTCTTTTTTTCTGGAAAAGAGAGGACACGGAATTTTGGCTCCCAAAATTCCCGATTTGGGAACTTTCCTAATATTTGACGCTGGACATTTCCCGTTTCCTGAGGGATTTTTTACCTTCTTCCCTTTCCAGCTTCACTTTCACTGCAAAACAAGGGAAATTCATCCAAAATAGCCATAATAAATACAAATAATATGATTAATATAATTAATATAAATAATTCACCTTAATTCCTCATCACTCACCTGCACTGGCATTTTTCTTGTTGCTCCCTGGTTAAAAAAAGTGGGGAAAAAAAGCCCTTTTATCCCATGTTTTTTTGCACAGAAACGAGCTCCAAATTATTTTTATTCCAGGGGATTTTTTTTTTCCCCCAGGATTTTCCCAACACTTACTCCTCAGGAGGCAAAACACAGCAGAAATCAGGAGCAGGTTGAGGCCCAAAAGCACCAGGAAACCGATGAGCCAGGAGGAGACGGAAGGGAGGAAAACATCTGGGAAAAGGAGCAACACTCCATTAATTATTTTATATTAACGATTTTCAAAGTGTGTTAATAATTAGAGAGTTTTATTTTGGACCCAAAGGTTGCATATAAATGATTAAATATTAAGTATGAATTAAATTATTAAATATTAGGATTAAATTAAGGATTAAATATTCCACCGTGGATTTAAGGAGTAAATATATAATATATAAATATTATATATTTATAAATATATGTAATAAAATAATAAATAAATATTTATATATTTATAAATATTATATAATATATAAATATTATAAATATATAAATATTGTTTATATAAATAATAACAAATAAATAAAAATAAATATAAAAATATATAAATATATGAATCATTATTAAATATTAGGATTAAATTAAGGATGAAATATTCCACCGTGGATTTAAGGAGTAAATATGTAATATATAAATATATATATATTTATAAATAAATATATAAATTTCTCCCAATATAATAAATAAATATATAAATTATATAAATATATAAATAAATATATATAAATATATGAATAATAATATATAAATAATAATAAATCTATTATATAATATAAATAATATATAAATAATAATTACATAAATATATAAATAAATATCTATATTTCTCCCAGCACAGATCCTGGGAACGGAGCCGATCCCAGGGGTGATCCTGGACCCACCCGAGATGCGGATCCGGGATTCCCTGGAGACGTTGAGCCGGGGGTTGAGGATCCTGCAGGAAACCTCCAGGTCGGATCCGGGCGGGAGGGTCACGGAAGCATCGACCCGGAACAGCCCCGACGGCTCCGGCGTCGTCCTGGGGCTGGAAAATCCCTCCCGGAGCTTCCCTTGGCCGTCCAGCCAAAGGATTTCGGGATTGGGGAACCAGCCCGAGGCTCGGCAGGAGAGGCCGAGGTCCCTTTTCCGGGAGTTCACGACGATGGTGGGAACGTCGCCGACGGCTGCGGAAAAACGGGAGGGTTTCCCTTCCAAACAGCGGGAAATTGGGATCTGGGGGGAATTGGGTTTCCTTGGAAAAGGGTTTTAAGGGTTTGAAGGTGTTGGAAGGTTTTTTCCTTGGATTTAAGGAGGGACGGGAGGGAATTAAAGGGGAAGGAGTGGAAGGGATTCCAAGGGAATGAGGGATTCCAGGGAGAATCTGGGAGAGGGAGGGGGGAGGTTGGTTTAGGAGGAAGTCGGGAGTGGGATTTGCCAGGATTTGGGAAAATGTGGGAATTATAATTACTATATTATATATTTACTATTTACTATTTAATATCTATATATAAAAATTAATATCTATTAATATCTATTAATATATTAATTATATATTATTAAATATATTGTTAATATATATTATTATGCATTTAATATGTATTTTATATATTATATACTATATACTATATTATATATTTTTACATTATAGTTAAAGAGTGTATATTGTACACTATGTATTTATATATTACGTATTATATACCTATATTTCATTATACACCTATATTTTCATATTTATAGAAAATAAATATATGACACAAAAATATCAAATATAAAAAAATAAAATATAAAAACCATAGAACATAAAAATATAAAATAATATAAAAATATTCAAACGCATAAAAATGCACCAAAATAAAATAACCATAAAAATTTTGCCCCATTTTTTTTTTTTTTTAAAGAAATAAAATGATCCCAGAATTCCCACCTGCCACTTCCAGCTCCACCGACGCCTCCCGGGACACGTCCTGGGCTGACACGTGGCAGGTGTAGAACCCTCGGTCGGAGATCCCGACGTTCCTCAATCCCAGGGACACGTTCCCGGCCCGGAATTCCCTGGGGAAAAACTCCGCCCGGCCCCGGAACCTCCCGTCCCACTCCTCCTCCCGGCTCTTCCCGTCGAAACCGCCCACGGGGATCCGTCGGGAGCCGTCGTGGAACACCCAGCGGACGGAGAAAACCTCGGGAATGGGCTCCGGGGTCACCCGGCAGGGCAGGACAACCCGATCCCCGACGATCCCGACGATCCCGACGACGGGAATTCCAGGAGAAGCCACCGACCGACCTGTTTCGGGACAAAACGGGGGTTTGTTCCCGGTTTATCCGCGTCGGGTTTTCATGGAATTAATGTCAGGCAACCAACGCAACCATGTCAGTGGGAGAGGAACCCGGAGGAGAACTGGGAAAACGACACGGAACGCTCGCGGGATTTGAGATTCCGGGATTTATCCCTCTGGTGTTTCGAACCTTTGATCGTTTTGGTTGGAAAAACCATGGAAAAATGGGGGAAAACCAATTCCCTGGGGATCCTCTTCCAGCCCCGATCAAACCCTCTGGATAAAGAAGCTTTTCCAAGGTTTTTGAAGGAATTTTGGCAATACGTCCCAAATATATCCCAGATATATCCCAAATGGAATTGTCTTCACCTGTGGCCAGGTGGGATCCCTGTTGGAATGTCAGGACTGGGAGCAGCGTCAACCACCAGACCCGGGAATCCATCGATGTCCCGGAATCTCCCGGAATTCCTTCGGCCCCTGCACACATTCCACGGAAAAGAACAAGAGAATCAAGGGATGAAATAACAGGGAAAAATGTCCAGGAATTTATGGATGGAGGGATTGGGGTTCTCAAGGAAAAGAAAGTCCCGGGTGTTTCATTTTATTCCATTTATTCCACTTAAAAAAAAAAATCAATTTACTCCAGTTAAAAAATATCAATTTACTCCCAGTAAAAAAATCAATTTATTCTGGATGAATCAATTTCTAGAAGTGAATTCACGGATTTTTCCGACCAGGAATTTCTTACCGGAGCAGGAAGGACCCGAAGGTTCCTCCGGAGTCAGGTTGGGAAGAACTTTGTCCTCAGATTTTATATTTTTATGGCGCCTGAAAGCCCTGATTGGCTTTTTCCGAAAGGGTTGGACCTTGAAAAAGGGAAGTGGGAATCCTATAATAGATTAGGGTTATATTTTATATATTATAATACATTGTGTATTATGTTATGTATTGTATTAGAGTATATATTAAACTATAAATTATATATAATATCTAATAAAATCATATATTAAATATATCCTGTTATTTTATTAGTTATTATCATAAATATAATGATAAAAAATATATAAAATATACTAGGTTTATCTTTTATCTATACATTATATATTATGTTATATATTGTGTTAGAGTATATATTATACTATAAATTATATATAATATCGAATATAATCAGATATTCACTATGCATTATTTATCATTATTATTTATTACAATAATAAATAATTGCATTTTGCAACACGCCCCGAAATCCCTCCCCCGCCACAACCCCAGAGGAATCATTTCCCCCCGGAATGTTTTCTGCCCAAAACTCCGGGATTTCTCCCGGAACCCTCGGGATTTTGCCCAAAACTGCGGGATTTCAGCCCAAACCGCCGCCGGCGGCCGCCCCCCGCAGGAGCCCGGATAGCTCAGTCGGTAGAGCATCAGACTTTTAATCTGAGGGTCCAGGGTTCAAGTCCCTGTTCGGGCGGGTTCCCCTTTTCCCGCTCCCGGCGCATCCCGGGGGGTCCCATCCCCGTTTTCCCCCCTCCTCTCCCGGGGGGGGGGGAACAACCGCGGGGTCTCTTTTTCGTGGCGGAGGGAGCGGCGCGGAGGGGTCTGGGCCGGGCGGAGGGGGCGGCGCGAGGCGGTCCCATGGTGTAATGGTGAGCACTCTGGACTCTGAATCCAGCGATCCGAGTTCGAATCTCGGTGGGACCTCGCCCTCTTTTTGGGTCTCCCCCCTCTCCACGTACGGGCTCGTTTGTGCCCCCCCCCGTGTCCCGCCGTAGGGCCGGGGGGCAAGAGGGGGGGTCTTGGCTCCTTGTGGCGTTTGGGAAGCGCAGGGGACACTCGCCCGGGGACTCCGTGCCCCGAGTGTGTCACGCGCGTGGGTGTGGGGGTGTGGCGGCCCCGCTCCTCTCCCCCCCCTTTTGGGGTCGGGGTGTGACGCCTCAAAAGGGACCTCGCGTGACCCCGCTCCGGGGTCTGTGCGTGACGTCCCACGTGTGACACCCCCCGGGGGACCTCGTGTGACCCCACAGGTGCTTCGGGGACCGTGTGTGACATCCCACGTGTGACTGCCCGACCCCCTCAGCGGAGAGACCCGAGTGGCCAGGACGGACAGACTGAGGGGCAGACAGACAGAGGGACATTTGGGGGGACAGAGGCTGGACAGAGGGACGGGAGGGAGACGGAGGGACAGAGGGACGGGAGGGAGACGGAGGGACAGAGGGACAGGAGGGAGGCAGAGGGGCAGAAGGGGGACAGAGGGGACAGAAGGGGGACAAAGGGGACAGAGGGACAGAAGGAGACAGAGGGACAGAGGGTCAGGAGGGGGCCAGGAGCCAGACCGGGGGACAGGAGCCAGACCGAGGGACAGGAGGGGGCAAAGAGGACCCAGGCCGGACAGAGGGACAAGAAGGGGACAGGAGGGGGACAGAGGGGGCAGAGGGACAGCTATGGGGACAGACAGAGGGGACAGAGAGACAGAGCCCGCGGAGCCGCAGGTAGCGGAGCCACACCCCGGCACCGGGAACGCGAAAACTGGAAGAGAGAGAGAGGTAAAAAAAACCAAAACAAACAAGCCCGGGCACAAAAGAGGAAGGAGGGAGCGCAAAGCAAAGCAAATAAATCCCGAGGAGCAACGAACTCCCGGCCCCGCCGGGGCCAAAGGTGCGCCCGGCCCGGCCCCGCGGACCTTTGGCCACCTCCGGCCACCCCTCAGTGGCCATGGCGCTGCTGCTGGGGCTGCTCCCGGCCGCGCTGGCCGGGCTGGCCCTGCTGGCCGCGCTGCTCGCCCCGCCGTTCCTCTGGGACGACCTGGTGGCCTTCGTGACCATGGCCAGGTCGGCGCTGCGCTGCCGCCGCCGCTTCGCCCGCAGCCCCCCCGAGACCCTCCTGGACGTGTTCCTGCTCCACGCGCGGCGGCGGCCGCGGCAGCCGCTGCTCCTCTTCCAGGACGAGCTCTACACCTACGAGGACGTGGATCTCAGGAGCAACCGGGCGGCGCGGGCGCTGCGGCGGCGCCTGGGGCTCAGCCCCGGCGACACGGTGGCCGTGTTCCTGCCCAACTCGCCCACCTACCTGTGGACGTGGCTGGCGCTGGCCAAGCTGGGCTGTGCCATGGCCTGCGTGAACACCAACGCGCGGGGACGGGCGCTGCGGCACGCGCTGGAGGCCGCCGGGACCACCCGGGTGCTCGCCAGCCCCGGTGAGAGGGGGTGGAGGGGACCTTCGGGGGGCTACGGGGATGCGGGGGGATGTGGCCACCAAGGTCACCCTGGTCCTTGCCAGCCCCGGTGAGAGGGGATGGAGGGGACGTTCGGGGGGCTACTGGGACATGGGGGGGATGTGGCCACCAAGGTTACCCTGGTCCTGGCCAGCCCCGATCTCAGCCATCCTCGCCAGCCCCGGTGTCCACACGTGTGTTGGGGTCTGTATCTGTGTCCACACGTGTGTTGGGGTCTGTAGCTGTGTCCACACATGTGTCAGTGTCTGCACCTGTGTCCACACGTGTGTCAGTGTCTGTACCTGCATCCACACGTGTGTCAGTGTCTGTACCTGTGTCCACACATGTGTCAGTGCCTGTACACGTGCCTGTGTCTGTGCACAGGTTTGTGCATGTGCCCATTTTGGGATCCCTCAGGTGCCCGTTTGGGGTCCCTCATGTCCCCCATCCTGTCCCTCCTGTCCCCCCAGTGCCCCCCCGTGACCCGCCGTGTCCCCCCCGTGTCCCCCAGAGCTCCGGGTGGCCGTGGAGGAGGTTCTCCCGGACCTGCAGAGCTCCGGGATCCAAGTGTTCTACCTGAGCCCCTCGTCGCCCACCCCGGGGGTCCC
>NW_020939131.1:0-5871 GCF_003984885.1 Neopelma chrysocephalum
CCCTTTTCCCCCCCCATTTTTCCCCCTCACTTGCCTCACCTGTCTGACCTGTCCCCCCCTGTCCCACCTGTCCCACCTGTCCCCCCCTGTCCCCCCAGACTCGGTGACGTCATCGCTGGGCTCCCTGCAGCTGCGGGAGGGCCCCGATCGCTGCTCGGGGCGGGTGGAGCTGCTGCACGAGCACAGGTGGGGCACGGTCTGCGACGACGGCTGGGACCTGCGGGACGCGCAGGTGATCTGCCGCCAGCTGGGCTGTGGCCACGCCCTGGCCGCCCCTGGCCACGCCAATTTCGGCCGGGGCCACGACGTCATCTGGCTGGACGAGGTGAACTGCACCGGGACGGAGAATTCCATCCTGGAATGTCCCGCCAAGACCTGGGGGGACAACAACTGCTTCCACGGGGAGGATGCCGGCGTCATCTGCTCAGGTGAACTCACCTGGGCACACCTGGGAGACATCTGGGGACACCCGGGGCACACCTGGGAAGACAACTGGGGCACTCCTGAGGATAATTGGGGCACACCTGGGAACATCTGGGACACACCCGGGGATACCTGGGAACACCTGGAGACACACCTGGGGATAGCTGGGGACACCTGGGATGACACCTGGGGCACACCTGGGGTGACACCTGGGACACACCCGGGGATACCTGGGAACACCTGGGGACACACCTGGCAACACCTGGGCACACTTGGGATACACCTAGGGCACACCTGGGGCACACCTGGGTCTCACCTGGCCCAGGTGCGCGACCACTGAACCACATCCCGCTGGAGTCTGGGACTTACCTTCGACCACACCTGCTGCCACCTCCCCCCGCCCCCTGCCCTCCCCCAGCCCCTCCAGGTGAGCTCACCTGTGTCATTGCAGCCTCTGGGATGGCGGTGCCCGCCAAGGTGCGCTTGGCCAACGGCTCCACCCGCTGCCAGGGGCAGGTGCAGGTGTCCTATGGGGGCACCTGGGCGGCCCTGTGCGACCACGGGTGGGGCCTGGCCGAGGCCCAGGTGGTCTGCAGGCAGCTGGGCTGCGGCCACGCCCTCTCCACACCTGGAGGCTCCTGGTTCGGGCAGGAGCAGATGAAGGTGTGGCCGGGGAGCATCACCTGCGTGGGGACAGAGCAGGAGCTCCTGGGCTGCCAGGTGAAGCCCTGGGAGAACCGCACGTGTCACCTGGGCGGGGCGGCGGGCGTGGTCTGCACAGGTGAGCAGCACCCTGGGGACACACACACACACACCTGGAGGGGGCTCAATCTGGGGTTTCCACCTGGTTTTGGGGGCTGGGAGGGGGTCTCAGCGCTCACCTGGCGCACCTGAGGTGGCCACAGGTGGGGCAGGTGGGAAGGGTGGTCCAGGTGTGTTTGAGGTGGTTGGAGGCACCTGCGGCACCTGGTGGAGGTGCAGCACCTGAGGAGGTGCTGGGGACACACCTGGTCAAGGCTCAGCACCTGAGAAGGTGCCAGGGCAGCACCTGGACAGGTACCAGGGTGCTCCAGGTGTGTCTCGACCCTCTACTTCCCCCCACCTGTGCCCCCCTCTGCCCCCCAGGTAACCCCGAGGCCGACCAGGTGCGCCTGGTGAACTCCAGCAGCCGCTGCGCCGGGAGGGTCGAGGTGTTCCACAACGGCAGGTGGGGCACGGTCTGCGACGACACCTGGGACCTGGCGGACGCCCAGGTGAGTCCCAGGGGGTCAGGTGAGGCTGGAGAGGGGCAGGTGGGGGCTGGGGAGGCTCAGGTGGGTCCTATGGGTGGGTGCTGGGGGTGCTCAGGTGAGTCCGGAGGATGCTCAGGTGGATCATGGGGGGGCTCAGGTGGGTCCTGAGGACACTCAGGTGTGTCCTGGTGGTCTGGATGGACACTCAGGTGCGACCTGGTGGTCTCTGGGGACACTCAGGTGTGTCCTGGGCTCGCCCAGGTGGTCTGTCGCCAGGTGGGCTGTGGGAAGGCCCTGTCGGCACCTGGGAGGGCCCAATTCGGGCGGGGCACTGGCGTCATCTGGTTGGACGAGACCAACTGCACGGGGGCGGAGCCTCACCTGTCCGCCTGCCCCGCCCGGCCCTGGGGCCGCAATAACTGCTACCATGGCGAGGACGCAGGTGTGGTGTGCTCAGGTGAGCTCCGGGACAGGTGAGGGGGGTGGCAGGAACCCCAGGTCCCCTCTGTGTCCTTCCCACCCCACCTGTGCCAGGTGAGCTCCGGGGACAGGTGAGAGGAGTATCGGGGCTCTCAGGTAACTCTGTGGCCAGGTGGGGGTTACCTGGGCCTCACCTGTGCCAGGTGGTCCCATCCAAGGGGGGGTCTTCCCAGCCTCAGGTGTTGGAAAACGTTCCTACAGGTGATCCCAACATCCCACCCCACCTGAGTCCTCCAGGTGTTCCTGGAGGTTCTTCCAGGTGTTCCCCAAATCCCACCTCACCTGGACCCTCCAGGTGCTCCAGGCAGGGGGGGTTTTGGGCCTCACCCAGGTGTTCCCCCCACCTTCCCCAGGTAGAAGACGGGGTGAGGACAACCCAGAGCTCACCTGGGGGGGTTACCTGAGCTCCTTCCTCACCCAGGTGTGTCTTTCCAGACTCCTTGATCCCGGAGCCACCTCACCTGCGCTTGGTCAACGGCTCCCACCGCTGCGCCGGGCGGGTGGAGCTGCTTCACCTGGACAGGTGGGGCGGGGTCTGTGCCGGGGGCTGGTCCCACGAGGCCGCCCAGGTGGTCTGTCGGTACCTGGGCTGCGGCACCGCCCTGCGAGGGGCGGAGTTCGGCGCACCTGGGCAGGTGTGGCTCGACCAGGTGAGCTGCCAAGGGACGGAGAAGAGCCTCGGGGAGTGTCGGACGAGCCCGTGGGCCCAGCGCACCTGTGAGGGCGGGAGAGCTGCAGGTGTGGTGTGCTCAGGTGAGGCTCGGGGTGCCTGGGCAGGGAGAACAGGTGATTCCCCCCATCAAGGTGCCACCTTCACTTGGGTGCTCAGGTGTGTTTTAGGGCCTCACGTGGTCAGGACAGACCTGTAATGTCCCCCTGCCCACCTGGGAACAAGGGGACACCTTCACTTTGCCTGTACCTGGGCTCAGGTGTGTTTTAGGGTCTCACCTGGGCAGGTGGCACAGGTAACTTGCCCCAGCAAGGTACCGCCTTCCCCTGGGTCCTGCCGTTCTCAGGTGTGGTTTAGGGCGTCACCCGTTTTCACTTCACACCTGTAATCCCCCCCCGCCAGGTACCGCCCCCCCGCAGGTAACCCAGGTGTGCCCTTCCCCCCTCCCCTGCCCGCAGGTTCGGAGCCGCCGGGCGATGCCCAGGTGCGCCTGGCGGGCGGCCCAGGTGAGTGCGCGGGGCGGGTCGAGGTGCTCCACGCCGGCGCCTGGGGGACGGTCTGCGACGACACCTGGGACTTCGCCGCCGCCGCCGTCGTGTGCCGCTCCCTGGGCTGCGGACAGGTGATCTCGGCCCCGCCCCGCGCGCGCTTCGGGGAGGGGCGCGGCCCCATCTGGCTGGACGGGCTCACCTGCCAGGGCCACGAGGGGCACCTGGGCGAGTGTCGCCACAAGAGCTGGGGCATCCACGGCTGCGAGCACAACGAGGACGCCAGCGTGGTGTGCGCAGGTGAGCCGCAGGGGAGGGGCAGGTGGGCTCAGGTGTGCGCAGGTGAGCGACAGGGGAGGGGCAGGTGAGAGGCAGATGCCCCAACCCACCCCTCACCTGACCAGATGTATGTCCCCTCACCTGCAGGTTCTCACCTGGCCGACCTGACCCACCTGCGCTTGGCCGACGGTCCCGACAGGTGCTCGGGGCGGGTGCAGGTGCTCCACGCCGGGCGCTGGGGCGGGGTCTGCGCCCACTCCTGGCACCTGGCGGCCGCCCAGGTGGTCTGCGCCCAGCTGGGCTGCGGGAGGGCGATGGGCGCGGCCCAGGTGAAGCCGGGCGAGGGCGAGCTCACCTGGCTGGAGGCCGTTACTTGCCGGGGGGATGAGGGGGCCCTCCTGGAGTGCCAGGTGAGGGGCTGGGGGGGCCCCCGCACCTGCGGCCTCGGAGGACACGCCCACGTCACCTGTACAGGTGAGTTTGGAGGGGGCCACAAACACCTCCCCCAGAGACCCCCCAATGTCCCCAAATCCCTCCAGTGACTCCCCCAGAGACCCCCCGGCACCCCAAAACCGCCAGGTAACCACAGAGGCAGGTGAACACCTTGGGAGGGGACACCATTGGCCAGGTAACCACACCTGGCCAGGTACCCACACCTGGCCGTGTCTCCTGTTTTCCAGGTGTGACCCAGGGGCGCTCCGGTAAGCCTGGAAGCTCAGGTGAGCCAGGTGAGCCTGGTCACCCAGGTGAGCCAGGTGAGCTCCGCCTGGCTGACGGCCCCCACCGCTGCTCGGGGCGCGTCGAGGTTCTCCACAACCACACCTGGGGCACCGTCTGCGGCCGCACCTGGGACCTGGCGGCCGCCCAGGTGGTCTGCCGTCACCTGGGCTGCGGCCACGCCCTCAGCACACCTGGAGCCGCCCGTTTTGGGGCGGGGCCCGGCCCCACCTGGCTGGATGGGCTCAGGTGCGTCGGCAATGAAACCACAATCGCCCAGTGCCCGGGCAGCACCTGGGGGCGGCACACCTGTGACCACCTGGACCACGCCGGGGTCGTGTGCTCAGGTAACCCTCCCAGGTGACCCCCAGGTGACCTCCCAGGTGTCCCCACCTGCGACAGGTGCCCCCACCTGTGGTGGAAGGCAGAACAAGCATCCAGGTGTGTGCAGGTCCCCTCTAACCCCCCCTTCCCACCTGTGCAGGTGCCCCCCCGGCAGGTAACTCCAGCTCAGGTGAGGTGAGGTTGGTGGACGGGCCTCACCGGTGCATGGGGCGTGTCGAGGTGTTCCACGACGGCCAATGGGGGACGGTCTGCGACGACAGCTGGGACCTGAAGGAGGCCCAGGTGAGTCTGGGGGGGCTCAGGTGTGTCCTGGGCATGCCCGGGTGTCCTGGGTGACACTCAGGTGAGTCCCTGGGCGTTCCCAGGTGGTCTGTCGCCAGGTGGGCTGCGGGGAGGCCCGGGCCGCCCATGGCCACGCCCATTTCGGGCAGGGGGCGGGGCCCATCTGGCTGGATGACATCCTGTGCGCGGGGGACGAGACACACCTGGCGCAGTGCCGCGCCCCGCCCTGGGGGAACAACAACTGCCACCACGGCGAGGACGCAGGTGTGGTGTGCTCAGGTGGGTCCAGGTGGGATCAGGTGTGTTGTGGTGGGCTCAGGTGTGTCCAAGTGGACACAAATAGGCCCGGGTGTGCTCAGGTGAGTCTGGCTGACCTCAGGTGCATGGTGGAGGGCTCAGGTAACCTCCACATCAACCCCACCCTCCCACCCCACCTCATCCCCCCCCAGGTAACCCCCTGCCCACCTCAGCTTTCCGCTCACCTTCCCGTTACCTGCCCAGGTGCCAACGTGACGGAGGAGCAGTTCCAGGTGCGCCTGGTGGGCGGCCCCACCCCCTGCGCGGGGCGGGTGGAGGTGCTGCACCTGCACAGGTGGGGCACGGTCTGCGACGACACCTGGGACCTGCAGGACGCGCGGGTCACCTGCCGCCAGCTGGGCTGCGGGGACGCCGTGGCTGCCCCCGGCCACGCCCACTTCGGGGAAGGGGCGGGGCCTGTCCTGCTGGACCAGGTGGGCTGCACAGGTGAGGAGAACACCTTGGAAGAGTGCGACACGGGCCCCTGGGGGGTCCACAACTGCAACCACCAGGAGGACGCGAGCGTGGTGTGCGCAGGTGAGGGGGCTCAGGTGGGGCTGGGGAGGGGCAGGTGTGCCCAGGCAACACGGGCAGGGGGCCGTAGGTGTGCCCAGGTGTGCTCAGGTGTGCGCCCCTCCCTCGCAGGTCCCACCCCCCT
>NW_020939131.1:8871-22662 GCF_003984885.1 Neopelma chrysocephalum
ACAGGTTTCAGTCCCGGGGGATTTTCTGGAGATCCTGCGGGTGCTGCTGGAAAACCAGGTTGGTTTTCCCTTTTTCCACGCGATTTCCCACCTTTTTCAGGGAATTTTATCCTATTTCCATTTTATATTTCCCATAAATTCCCGTTTTCTGTTTGTTTATAATTCCCGGAGCTCCCAAGTTTTTCCTCTTCCTTCTTTTCCCGTGGGATTTCCGTCGCTTTCTCTTCCCTCGCGTTGCTTTTCCAGCATTTTGGGATTTGCCCTGAAATATTTGGGAATTCTCTTTTATCCCCTCGGGAAACTGAAAGGAATTTTGGCACCATGATATTATGGGGGGAGGGAGAAAGGATTGAAAAAGGGCCAAAATGGGAAAAAAAATCCCCAAAAAACCTGTGGATAAAAAAACCCCCAAAGTTTCCAGGATGGCCTCGTTTTCCTGGGAATTGCTGCTGAGGAAAAGGACACCCTGGAAAAAGGGAATTCCCAGGAGTTTTCCCTGTTTTCCCTTTTTTTCCCTCCTTTTCCTTTTTCCCCCTTTTTTTCCCCCCTTTCCCATTTTTCTCCCTTTCCCCCTTTTTTCCCTTTTCCATTCCCTCTAAATCCAGGAAAGGAACCCACAGAACAACTTCCAAAACCCGGGAACAGTTTGTTGGAGCAGATCCATCTGCTCCAGAACTCAGGAGCAGGACCCAATCCCATGGATTTCCCATTCCCACCTGGAATTTTTCCTTTCCCCACAGGAATGGGGCCCTGGATCCGGATAGTCCCCCTCGTCGCCTTCTCCGGACTCCACCCCACAACGGGTAATTTTATGGGATTTCATGGATTTGTTGAGCTTGGAAAAGACCCTGAGGATCCCCAGAGAGCTTCTGGAATTCTTTGGGATTCGAGCTTCCAAATGATTCCATCGGGGGAAGCGAGGGAAGTTAATTTGGGATTTTTTTGGGGGGGAGGGAATTTTTGGCTTTTTTTGCTTTATTCCCACCTGGCAGGAAGGACCTGGAATCTTCATCCCAATAATTCCAGCTGCCTTGGAGAGGGGGGAAAATCGGAATATTATTCTGGAGCTCCTGTGTCCTCCTCATCCATAGGGAGCATCCATGACCCGCTGCTCGTCCTGGACGGATTGGAAGACTCCGGAATCCGCCTCAAGTGCCTCTCGGAGCGGCTCCTTTCCGAAGTCGAGGTGCTGTGGGTGGACGGGAAAGGCAGGAATATCACCGGGAATCCCCTGGGCACGGACACATCCGGGAATGCCGGGAGCTCCATCGTCCTCAAACCGGGATTTGGGAACGCCGTGTCCTGCAGGATCGTCGACAACCTCGGGAAAACATCCACGGAATCCTCCGTCGTCATCGCGGGTGAGGGGGGAAAACAGGGATCTGGTGCTGCTTTTCCCGGGAATCCCAATTTTTAGTGGGATAATCAATCAATTCCCGGTTTTAGGGATGAAAAATTCCGGGTTTGGGGATCCAAATTCCCTCCACTCCAGGTGTGTCCCCAAATCTCATCAGGACATTCCCCACGGGAAGATTCCCAGCCTGTGGAAAGGGGCTTTGGAAGAAGGTCCCTCCCAACCCAACCATCCCGCGATTCCATGGCCAGGGTGATATTCCGAGGGAATAACGGAGCCCCTGGATTGTTTTCCAGAGAGTTTCTTCCCGACCATCTCCCCCTGGCTCCCGGCTTTTGTGATGATCCTGCTCTTTGGAATATTCCTGGTCCTGGCAGCTGTTTATAAAATCCGGAGTAAGTTCCTTCATTTCCTTCCCTTTCCCTTCTTTTCCCTTTTCCCCCCTTCCCTTTTTATCCTTTCTTTCCCTTTCCCTCCTTTTTTCCCTTTTCCCATTTTCCTCTTTTTTCCCCCTTTTCCCCCCTTTTCCCCCTTCCCAGGAAAACCTTCCTTGGAAAAATCTCGAGTGAACCAACATTCCCCTTTCCCTGTTTTCCCACAGCCAACCAAAAGGCGACGGATCAGGAAAGTGAGTCAAACCATTCAATTAACTAATTAACGAAATTAAACCTCGGGCTTCTAAAAATAGAAATAAAACATGTAAATAAATAAATACAAAAAAAAGAGAAGCAGAAAACGGTCCTTAAAACTGATTTTTAAATTAATTAATTAAATTTATAATTTTAAATTAATTAAATTAATTAATTTAAAATTAATTTAAAATTAATTTAAATTAATTTTAAAATTATTTTTTGTGCTCTAAAATGTTCCTCTTTTCCCAGGAAACGCCCAGAAGCAAATTCAGGAGGGTGAGTGGAAAAAAAAAAGTGATTTTTTTTTCTCGGCGATTTCTGCCTTCAAATTTCTTTAACAAATTAAAAAAAAAAATGCATCAAATCCGGCGAGAAAATCAAATTAAAATTAACCTGAGCCCGGGAATTCAGCGACTGTTAAAAAAAAGACCCGGTGAAAGTGTCGGAAAAATGGGAAAAATTCGGTGTATTTTGGGGGAAAAGGGAGTAAAAAAGGGAAAAAAAAGTGATTTTTAATATTTGAACCCGATTCCTTTCAGACATCGAGGAATTCAAGATGGAGCTGGGTAAGGGCTGAGCTCGGGACTGAGGGTTTGTTGGACTGAGACTGTTGGAGTCATTCTGATGATTTCATAGACTTGGGGGGGGGGGTTGTCCTGAATTTCCCCCCATTTTCCTCATTTTCTCCCTTTGTTTTCCAGAGGAAGTGCAGGAGAAATTCCAGAAGGGTAAAAAATCCTGGATTATTCCTCCAGAATTAATTACATTTTATATAATAATATGTGTCGTAGGTAGAATTAGAATTATTTCAATTCTTTAAGAATATAAATTATATTATTATTAATTTATTAATACTGTTAACAGTAAGTATATATTGATTTGGTAATTATTAATATTTATGATTAATAATTAATTCATAATTATTAATTGTTATATTCATTAACATTAACTATTAATAATATAGAATATATTTTTATATCAAGTCACTAAATATAAAAATATATTTTTTCATGTATTTTAGATGTATTGTAGAATATTTTAAATATATTTTTATATCGTATTTTAAATATAATCTATTTTAATACATTTTAATATATTAAATATGATTTTGTGTATTTTTATATGTCATACACATAATTTTAAATATATTTCTCTACCTTTTAACCTTTCCATCCCCAAATTCCCAGAATTCCCCTCCTTTCCCCTTCCCAAATCCTGATTTCCTTTTCTTTCCTCGTAGAAAACCAGGAGATGACAACAAAAATCGGTGAGAAAATTCCACAGCTTGGGGAATTTCGGGAATTTCGGGTTTTTGGGGCTCCGGAAAAAAAAAGAAGCACTTTCGGGGGGAAATTGGGGCCACTTTGAGGGCTGGGGCCAGTGACACACCTGGGACAGGTGACACTGGTGAGAGGTGACACACCTGGGACAGGTGACACAGGTGACACAGGTGACACAGGTGACAGGTGACAGGTGACACACCTGGCTCAGGTGTCACAGGTGACACACCTGGGACTGGTGACACACCTGGAACAGGTGACACAGGTGACACAGGTGACACAGGTGACAGGTGCCACACCTGGCTCAGGTGTCACAGGTGCCCCACCCGGCCCAGGTGCCCCTTTTCCAGCAGGACGGTGATGGAATTTCTCTCCTTCCAGAACAAATCCAGGCCCAACTGGGTGAGTTGGTCCCGAACCCCGAAATTCCCAAACCCCGCCCCCGATTATGCAAAAATCATGCAAATGAGCTGCTCCTGCCGCGGTAATTAATCAATTAGCATTAATTAGTCGTTCATTTCCCTGCAGATTTCAGACGTGCCCAGAGAAACGTGGGTGAGTCAGGGCCTTCCCCTTCCCCTTCCTCTTCCTCTTCCTCTCCCCTTCCCCTTCCTCTTCCTCTTCCCTTTCCCTTCCCCTTCCCCTTCCTCTTCCTCTCCCTCTCCCTCTCCCTCTCCCCCTTCCTCTTCTCTTCCTCTTCCTCTTCCTCTCCTTCTCTTCCTCCATTTTCACATTAAATTATCCACAACCCCCCAAATTTTATATCATTTTTCTATCACTTTCCATAACCACTTTTCCCTAATTCCCTGGAAATCCTCGGCTTTCCCCCTCTCCCAGTCCCGCTGACCCTGGACGAGCTCTGCAAACATCCCGAACTCTCCCTCCGGGACCGATCCCGGATCGTTTCCTGCTCCGAGCAGCTCCACCCCAAACCCGTCGTCCTGGCCCAGGAATCCTTTTCCCAAGGGAAGCACTACTGGGAAGTGGAAGTCGGGGACGGATCCGGCTGGGAGCTGGGGGTGCTGGCTGAGGAAATCCGGGATTCCCTGCGGAGCGACGGGATGGTGCTGCCGCGGGAGCGGGAGCAGGTTCTCGGCCTCGGCTATTCCCGGGGGGAATTCAGCATTCCCGGGGGCCGGAATTCCGGGCCCTGCCCAGTGCTCGGGGTTTTCCTGGATCAGGAATCCCGCAGCCTCTCCTTCTTCGACGTGGAAGGGAAGAGTCTCCTGGCGTCGCTTCCCTTGAGGTTTTCTGGGAATCTCTTCCCGTTTTTCAGCCCCGGCTCCGACGGGAAGGGGTTGGGAATTCGCTCCGTGGGGGGTTAATAATTAAAATAATAAATTATGTAAATATCAATAGATTATCATATTTATAATTTGCGATAATTAATGAATTTGTAATTAATAAATTAATAAAATTAATAAATTAATAAAAATGTAAAATAATTTCTTGAATAATAAATTAAATTAAAAATTAAAGTTTTCCAATTTTTTTCCATTTCCTATCCCAATTATTTTCTCCTCTGGAGACGAGGATGGACAACAGGAAATCCCAAAATTCCCAAGGGAACCCAGAGCACGACTCAAATCCCAGATCTGGAGATTCTGCTGGGAATTGCATCCAAGGGAGCTCCCACCCCCCTTGTTCATTCCACCTGATGGAGCCGGGATCAAGCTCCTGCTCCAGGCTCTTCCCACCCAAATTCCAGCACATTTGGGGACCAAATAACCTCTCCTTCCCATCCTTTTCCTGCTAGGAATTCCCCAATGGGCCCAAATGTCCTAAGAATTCCCAAAACAACAACATTTCCCTTCAAAAACCTTTTATTCCATTTCTTTTTTTTTCCCAGGAAAAGCCAGTCCCAGACGGTTTTTTTTTCCAGGGAAAACCAGACCCAAATGGGGGTTTTATCCAGGGAAAACCAGCCCCTTTCCCCCTCCTTTCCCTCTTTTTTCCCCTCCCACACCCTCACGTTCCTTCCCATTCCCATTTCCATCATTTTCTCCCCCCTTTTCCCCCATCCCTGCTCAAAGTCCCTTTAGCGGGACCGGGATCGGCACCGGGCGGATCCCGATCCCTTCCCCCCGGGACACAAACGGGAAGAACATCCCCTGGGAATTCCCCGCGGTGCTCAGACCCAGCCTCTCCACGAGCTCCGCGGTCTCCACGTCGTAGAATTCCAGGCACTCCCAATCCAGGTCCAGGAAGACGCCGAGGGCGGAGCCGCTCCAGCGGAGCTTCCCGAGCCCGCGGGCTCCGGCGCTGGAGAGAATCTCTCCCTGGGATCGGCGCAGAGCCCAGGAATCCCGGCTGGGAACGGGCCCGGCCTCGCATCCCGCGTTTTCCAGCAGCACTCCCAGCGCCCAGTCCTGCTTCCGGCCCAGCTCCAGCTCCCAGTAGTGCTTCCCGCTCCCGAAGCCTTCCCGCCCCACGCGCACCGGGAATGTGGGAGCGGACGCGTCGCTCTCCCCGCTCGGGAGCTCCAGGATCCGCTCCGGGGCATTCCAGGATACGGGAACTGCGGGACAGCAGGAGGAGAAGGAGCCACGGAAACCCTGAATTCCCAAGTCCCAGAATCCCCAAATCCCAGAATTCCCAAATCCCAGAATTCCCCCAAATCCCTGGATCCCCGAGTTGGCTGAGGTTGGAAAGGCCCCCAAGGCCTCCCCCCGGATCTCTCCCATCCTGGGATTTCCCAGGACACAAATCCCTCTCCCTCTTCCCATCCATCCTCTCGGGAATTGCATCCTGATCCCATCCCGGCCTTGGACGCCTCCCGGGACTCCCTTTTTCCACCATTCCCAACATCCCCATCCCGTCTCCATTCCTGCCATCCAAGGCACATTCCCATTTTTCCAGCTCACCTGCGTGGCTCCGGGCTTCCCAGAAATCTATGGAAAAACAACAGACATCGCTGCATTCCAGGGGTTTTGGTGGAATTTGGTCCTCCCCGGACTGGGAAAACCCTTCGGATCTCCCAAAAATCCCATTTAATCCCCAAATCCCAGGAATTTCCACAATCCCATCTTTTTCACTCACCCAGCTCTGCCTTCAGTCGACCTGCAAGAAAAAGATATTCCAGGTATTTTTGTTTGGATTTCCTATCTTTCCCCAGTTTTCCCCATTTTTTTCCAGTTTTTCCCCTTTTTTCCATTCTTTCCCCATTTTTTGCCAGTTTTCCCAATGGGAACAACTCCTGGGAGTGGAAAACAAGGATATTCCTCCCCATAAATTGATATTTCACTGCATTCATTAACTATAAATCCAGGGAAAACATGGATATTAACAGGAATTCTCATCCTATTGTTTCTAAAGATGACCCAGAGCACAGTGTTATGTAAATTTATGCAAATTTATGCAAATCAATCCCCTTACCGAAGCGTTTCTTGAAGTGGATCTTGGCTGGAAAAAAAAAAAAAAAGGGCAGAAATTGAGGGAGGAGAAAATTCCAGAGGAAAAAAAAAAGGAAAATATCCATGGGAAAGACATTGGAATTATGCCAGTTATTCCTTCTGGGAATTCTGTTAAATTCCAGGACTGAGGGAATTGCAGGTTTTTGCTAAAAAGGTGGAAAAGGGGAAGGAGAAGAAAAAGTTTTGATCCCGTAAAAGTCCCAGTGGAATTCGGTGGAAGATTTGGGCTTGGATTTTGGGATTTTGGGGGTCTTTTCCTGCCTAAGTGATTCCATGAAATCCCAAGGAAGAGGGAAAAGCTGTGACTGGATCATCCCTGGGGATTAATTAATCACTTTTAATTAAGATGATTAAACCGAGGATTGTTTTCCCAGGGAATGTTTTATGGGAATGGGATTTACCCGCTCGTTTCTTGGCTTTCTCTCCGTCTGGAGATTCCGGACGTGGAATCGAGGGAATAATTGGGAATAACGTTAATATTTAATAATAGACATTGTTAATATTTGTTAATATTTATTATTAATGTGGGAAGGGAAGGGAAGGGAAGGGAAGGGAAGGGAAGGGAAGGGAAGGGAAGGAAAAAGGGAATCTCTTACCCAACAACGACTTCACCTTCTTTTTTTCTGGAAAAGAGAGGACACGGAATTTTGGCTCCCAAAATTCCCGATTTGGGAACTTTCCTAATATTTGACGCTGGACATTTCCCGTTTCCTGAGGGATTTTTTACCTTCTTCCCTTTCCAGCTTCACTTTCACTGCAAAACAAGGGAAATTCATCCAAAATAGCCATAATAAATACAAATAATATGATTAATATAATTAATATAAATAATTCACCTTAATTCCTCATCACTCACCTGCACTGGCATTTTTCTTGTTGCTCCCTGGTTAAAAAAAGTGGGGAAAAAAAGCCCTTTTATCCCATGTTTTTTTGCACAGAAACGAGCTCCAAATTATTTTTATTCCAGGGGATTTTTTTTTTCCCCCAGGATTTTCCCAACACTTACTCCTCAGGAGGCAAAACACAGCAGAAATCAGGAGCAGGTTGAGGCCCAAAAGCACCAGGAAACCGATGAGCCAGGAGGAGACGGAAGGGAGGAAAACATCTGGGAAAAGGAGCAACACTCCATTAATTATTTTATATTAACGATTTTCAAAGTGTGTTAATAATTAGAGAGTTTTATTTTGGACCCAAAGGTTGCATATAAATGATTAAATATTAAGTATGAATTAAATTATTAAATATTAGGATTAAATTAAGGATTAAATATTCCACCGTGGATTTAAGGAGTAAATATATAATATATAAATATTATATATTTATAAATATATGTAATAAAATAATAAATAAATATTTATATATTTATAAATATTATATAATATATAAATATTATAAATATATAAATATTGTTTATATAAATAATAACAAATAAATAAAAATAAATATAAAAATATATAAATATATGAATCATTATTAAATATTAGGATTAAATTAAGGATGAAATATTCCACCGTGGATTTAAGGAGTAAATATGTAATATATAAATATATATATATTTATAAATAAATATATAAATTTCTCCCAATATAATAAATAAATATATAAATTATATAAATATATAAATAAATATATATAAATATATGAATAATAATATATAAATAATAATAAATCTATTATATAATATAAATAATATATAAATAATAATTATATAAATATATAAATAAATATACAGATTTCTCCCAGCACGGATCCCGGGAACGGAGCCGATCCCGGGGGTGATCCCGGACCCACCCGAGATGCGGATCCGGGATTCCCTGGAGACGTTGAGCCGGGGGTTGAGGATCCTGCAGGAAACCTCCAGGTCGGATCCGGGCGGGAGGGTCACGGAAGCGTCGACCCGGAACAGCCCCGACGGCTCCGGCGTCGTCCTGGGGCTGGAAAATCCCTCCCGGAGCTTCCCTTGGCCATCCAGCCAAAGGATTTCGGGATTGGGGAACCAGCCCGAGGCTCGGCAGGAGAGGCCGAGGTCCCTTTTCCGGGAGTTCACGACGATGGTGGGAACGTCGCCGATGGCTGCGGAAAAACGGGAGGGTTTCCCTTCCAAACAGCGGGAAATTGGGATCTGGGGGGAATTGGGTTTCCTTGGAAAAGGGTTTTAAGGGTTTGAAGGTGTTGGAAGGTTTTTTTCCTTGGATTTAAGGAGGGACAGGAGGGAATTAAAGGGGAAGGAGTGGAAGGGATTCCAAGGGAATGAGGGATTCCAGGGAGAATCTGGGAGAGGGAGGGGGGAGGTTGGTTTAGCAGGAAGTCGGGAGTGGGATTTGCCAGGATTTGGGAAAATGTGGGAATTATAAGTACTATATTATATATTTACTATTTACTATTTAATATCTATATGTAAAAATTAATATCTATTAATATCTATTAATATATTAATTATATATTATTAAATATATTGTTAATATATATTATTATGCATTTAATATGTATTTTATATATTATATACTATATACTATATTATATATTTTTACATTATAGTTAAAGAGTGTATATTGTACACTATGTATTTATATATTACGTATTATATACCTATATTTCATTATACACCTATATTTTCATATTTATAGAAAATAAATATATGACACAAAAATATCAAATATAAAAAAAATATAAAAACCATAGAACATAAAAATAAAAATAATATAAAAATTTATTTCAAATGCATAAAAATGCACCAAAATAAAATAACCATAAAAATTTTGCCCCATTTTTTTTTTTTTTTAAAGAAATAAAATGATCCCAGAATTCCCACCTGCCACTTCCAGCTCCACCGACGCCTCCCGGGACACGTCCTGGGCTGACACGTGGCAGGTGTAGAACCCTCGGTCGGAGATCCCGACGTTCCTCAATCCCAGGGACACGTTCCCGGCCCGGAATTCCCTGGGGAAAAACTCCGCCCGGCCCCGGAACCTCCCGTCCCACTCCTCCTCCCGGCTCTTCCCGTCGAAACCGCCCACGGGGATCCGTCGGGAGCCGTCGTGGAACACCCAGCGGACGGAGAAAACCTCGGGAATGGGCTCCGGGGTCACCCGGCAGGGCAGGACAACCCGATCCCCGACGATCCCGACGATCCCGACGACGGGAATTCCAGGAGAAGCCACCGACCGACCTGTTTCGGGACAAAACGGGGGTTTGTTCCCGGTTTATCCGCGTCGGGTTTTCATGGAATTAATGTCAGGCAACCAACGCAACCATGTCAGTGGGAGAGGAACCCGGAGGAGAACTGGGAAAACGACACGGAACGCTCGCGGGATTTGAGATTCCGGGATTTATCCCTCTGGTGTTTCGAACCTTTGATCGTTTTGGTTGGAAAAACCATGGAAAAATGGGGGAAAACCAATTCCCTGGGGATCCTCTTCCAGCCCCGATCAAACCCTCTGGATAAAGAAGCTTTTCCAAGGTTTTTGAAGGAATTTTGGCAATACGTCCCAAATATATCCCAGATATATCCCAAATGGAATTGTCTTCACCTGTGGCCAGGTGGGATCCCTGTTGGAATGTCAGGACTGGGAGCAGCGTCAACCACCAGACCCGGGAATCCATCGATGTCCCGGAATCTCCCGGAATTCCTTCGGCCCCTGCACACATTCCACGGAAAAGAACAAGAGAATCAAGGGATGAAATAACAGGGAAAAATGTCCAGGAATTTATGGATGGAGGGATTGGGGTTCTCAAGGAAAAGAAAGTCCCGGGTGTTTCATTTTATTCCATTTATTCCACTTAAAAAAAAAAATCAATTTACTCCAGTTAAAAAATATCAATTTACTCCCAGTAAAAAAATCAATTTATTCTGGATGAATCAATTTCTAGAAGTGAATTCACGGATTTTTCCGACCAGGAATTTCTTACCGGAGCAGGAAGGACCCGAAGGTTCCTCCGGAGTCGGGTTGGGAAGAACTTTGTCCTCAGATTTTATATTTTTATGGCACCTGAAAGCCCTGATTGGCTTTTTCCGAAAGGGTTGGACCTTGAAAAAGGGAAGTGGGAATCCTATAATAGATTAGGGTTATATTTTATATATTATAATACATTGTGTATTATGTTATGTATTGTATTAGAGTATATATTGTATTAGAGTATATATTAAACTATAAATTATATATAATATCTAATAAAATCATATATTAAATATATCCTGTTATTTTATTAGTTATTATCATAAATATAATGATAAAAAATATATAAAATATACTAGGTTTATCTTTTATCTATACATTGTATATTATGTTATATATTGTGTTAGAGTATATATTATACTATAAATTATATATAATATCGAATATAATCAGATATTCACTATGCATTATTTATCATTATTATTTATTACAATAATAAATAATTGCATTTTGCAACACGCCCCGAAATCCCTCCCCCGCCACAACCCCAGAGGAATCATTTCCCCCCGGAATGTTTTCTGCCCAAAACTCCGGGATTTCTCCCGGAACCCCCGGGATTTTGCCCAAAACTGCGGGATTTCAGCCCAAACCGCCGCCGGCGGCCGCCCCCCCGCAGGAGCCCGGATAGCTCAGTCGGTAGAGCATCAGACTTTTAATCTGAGGGTCCAGGGTTCAAGTCCCTGTTCGGGCGGGTTCCCCTTTTCCCGCTCCCGGCGCATCCCGGGGGGTCCCATCCCTGTTTTCCCCCCTCCTCTCCCGGGGGGGGGGGAACAAGCGCGGGGTCTCTTTTTCGTGGCGGAGGGAGCGGCGCGGAGGGCTCTGGGCCGGGCGGAGGGGGCGGCGCGAGGCGGTCCCATGGTGTAATGGTGAGCACTCTGGACTCTGAATCCAGCGATCCGAGTTCGAATCTCGGTGGGACCTCGCCCTCTTTTTGGGTCTCCCCCCTCTCCACGTACGGGCTCGTTTGTGCCCCCCCCCGTGTCCCGCCGTAGGGCCGGGGGGCAAGAGGGGGGGTCTTGGCTCCTTGTGGCGTTTGGGAAGCGCAGGGGACACTCGCCCGGGGACTCCGTGCCCCGAGTGTGTCACGCGCGTGGGTGTGGGGGTGTGGCGGCCCCGCTCCTCTCCCCCCCCTTTTGGGGTCGGGGTGTGACGCCTCAAAAGGGACCTCGCGTGACCCCGCTCCGGGGTCTGTGCGTGGCGTCCCACGTGTGACACCCCCCGGGGGACCTCGTGTGACCCCACAGGTGCTTCGGGGACCGTGTGTGACATCCCACGTGTGACTGCCCGACCCCCTCAGCAGAGAGACCCGAGTGGCCAGGACGGACAGACTGAGGGGCAGACAGACAGAGGGACATTTGGGGGGACAGAGGCTGGACAGAGGGTCAGGAGGGAGATGGAGGGACAGAGGGACGGGAGGGAGACGGAGGGACAGAGGGACAGGAGGGAGGCAGAGGGGCAGAAGGGGGACAGAGGGGACAGAAGGGGGACAAAGGGGACAGAGGGACAGAAGGAGACAGAGGGACAGAGGGTCAGGAGGGGGCCAGGAGCCAGACCGGGGGACAGGAGCCAGACCGAGGGACAGGAGGGGGCAAAGAGGACCCAGGCCGGACAGAGGGACAAGGGGACAGGAGGGGGACAGAGGGGACAGAGGGACAGCTGTGGGGACAGACAGAGGGGACAGAGAGACAGAGCCCGCGGAGCCGCAGGTAGCGGAGCCACACCCCGGCACCGGGAACGCGAAAACTGGGAGAGAGAGAGAGGTAAAAAAAAAACAAAACAAACAAGCCCGGGCACAAAAGAGGAAGGAGGGAGCGCAAAGCAAAGCAAATAAATCCCGAGGAGCAACGAACTCCCGGCCCCGCCGGGGCCAAAGGTGCGCCCGGCCCGGCCCCGCGGACCTTTGGCCACCTCCGGCCACCCCTCAGTGGCCATGGCGCTGCTGCTGGGGCTGCTCCCGGCCGCGCTGGCCGGGCTGGCCCTGCTGGCCGCGCTGCTCGCCCCGCCGTTCCTCTGGGACGACCTGGTGGCCTTCGTGACCATGGCCAGGTCGGCGCTGCGCTGCCGCCGCCGCTTCGCCCGCAGCCCCCCCGAGACCCTCCTGGACGTGTTCCTGCTCCACGCGCGGCGGCGGCCGCGGCAGCCGCTGCTCCTCTTCCAGGACGAGCTCTACACCTACGAGGACGTGGATCTCAGGAGCAACCGGGCGGCGCGGGCGCTGCGGCGGCGCCTGGGGCTCAGCCCCGGCGACACGGTGGCCGTGTTCCTGCCCAACTCGCCCACCTACCTGTGGACGTGGCTGGCGCTGGCCAAGCTGGGCTGTGCCATGGCCTGCGTGAACACCAACGCGCGGGGACGGGCGCTGCGGCACGCGCTGGAGGCCGCCGGGACCACCCGGGTGCTCGCCAGCCCCGGTGAGAGGGGGTGGAGGGGACCTTCGGGGGGCTACGGGGATGCGGGGGGATGTGGCCACCAAGGTCACCCTGGTCCTTGCCAGCCCCGGTGAGAGGGGATGGAGGGGACGTTCGGGGGGCTACTGGGACATGGGGGGGATGTGGCCACCAAGGTTACCCTGGTCCTGGCCAGCCCCGATCTCAGCCATCCTCGCCAGCCCCGGTGTCCACACGTGTGTCAGGGTCTGTACCTGCGTCCACACGTGTGTTGGGGTCTGTACCTGTGTCCACACATGTGTTGGGGTCTGTATCTGTGTCCACACGTGTGTTGGGGTCTGTAGCTGTGTCCACACGTGTGTCAGGGTCTGTACCTGTGTCCACACATGTGTCAGGGTCTGCACCTGTGTCCACACGTGTGTCAGGGTCTGTACCTGTGTCCACACGTGTGTCAGGGTCTGCACCTGTGTCCACACGTGTGTCAGTGTCTGTACCTGTGTCCACACGTGTCAGTGCCTGTACACGTGCCTGTGTCTGTGCACAGGTTTGTGCATGTGCCCATTTTGGGATCCCTCAGGTGCCCGTTTGGGGTCCCTCATGTCCCCCACCCTGTCCCTCCTGTCCCCCCAGTGCCCCCCCGTGACCCGCCGTGTCCCCCCCCGTGTCCCCCAGAGCTCCGGGTGGCCGTGGAGGAGGTTCTCCCGGACCTGCAGAGCTCCGGGATCCAAGTGTTCTACCTGAGCCCCTCGTCGCCCACCCCGGGGGTCCC
>NW_020939132.1:0-8433 GCF_003984885.1 Neopelma chrysocephalum
ACCGAACGGTGCCGAACTCGGCCGAACTGGGACGAACGGAGCCGAACGAAGTCGAACGGAGCCGGATGGAACCGAACTGGGACGAACGGAGACGAACGGAGCCGGACCGGCCCGAAGGTTTCCGAACGTCCCCGAAGGTCCCCGAGCGGAGCCGAACCGGTGCCGAAGGTGAACGAAGATGCCCGAGCGGGGTCGACGGGGGCGCGCGGAGACACGAGGAGGGGGCGGGGGAACCCCCCTCATTAGGACCCCCATAAAACTCCCCCATAGACCCCCCAGAGACCCCCGCAGAACCCCCCATACACCCCCCATAGACACCCACAGACCCCCATAGACCCCCAATAGACCCCTCCCCGTAGGTCTCGCCCCATGGGGGGTCTCGAGACACACATGAAGGGGAATTTGGGGGTCTCCTCTCTCCGGAGGTCCCAGGACTCACCTGAGGGAATGTTTGGGGGTCTCTGCCCTCTCAGGGGGTCCCTAAACTCTGCCAGGGGGGTCCAGGTGCCTTCTATCAGCGTTCCCTGGTGGTCTAGTGGTCAGGATTCGGCGCTCTCACCGCCGCGGCCCGGGTTCGATTCCCGGTCAGGGAACAAGAAAGATTTTTTTTCTGTTCCCGTTTTTTCCTCCTTCTTATTTCCATTTTTCCCTCTTCCTCTTTCCCCACTCGCCAAACTCCTTCACTATAATAATTAATAAATTTTTAAAAATAAGTATGATACACAGTATATATAATATACGTGATGTACTACATAATGTATAATATATAACATAAAAATACATAAAAAATATGTGTTATACTATAATAATAAGGAAATATTTATAGTATTTGAAATATTGTTAAAGTATTTATAATATATTATTATTTATAATAAAAACATTTAAATACATTAAAAAGCCATAAAAATTCATTAAAAAGTCATAAAAATATATAAAACCTCCATAAAGCCTCCACAAAAAATACATTAAAATACCCTAAAACCCGTAGAAAATATAAAAATACATAAAACCCCCATAAAAACACAGAAAAGCACATAGAAAAAAAGCGAGAGGGGGTTAAAAGCCAGTGCTTACTGTCGCGACACAGGCGGAGGCACCGCTGGGATTCGAACCCAGGATCTCCTGTTTACTAGACAGGCGCTTTAACCAACTAAGCCACGGCGCCGGCGCTGCACCACCCCCGATCAGAGATTATCAGACCCCCCTAACCCCCCTCCCCCCACCCCCGCGAGATTCGGGACCCCCCGAGAAGACAGACCCCCAAAATCCCCACATACACACACGCGTGTCCCGGAATCCCCTGAGGGGGGTAGACCCCCAAAAAAACCCCTTTTCCCACCCCCATTCTTGTCCCGGGATCTTCCCGAGGGTGGAGACCCCCCCAAAAAAACCCTTTACTACCCCAGAAAAGGGGAGGAAATGGGGAGGAGGACAAGGAAAATTAGTGAGGGGAAAAAAAGGAAAGTCAGGGAAAAATAGGGGGGAAAAGGAAAATAATGAAAATTAGTGGGGGAAAAGAGGAGATGAGGGGGAGAAAAAAACAGACTTAGCAGAGGATGGTTTCGATCCATCGACCTCTGGGTTATGGGCCCAGCACGCTCCCGCTGCGCCACTCTGCTGCTGCCAAACCCACTAATAATTACTCCTAATTAACCACAATTAATTAGAGCGGGGCTCGATTGGTCCGAAAATGGGAGCAATTAAAAAAAATGTGCAATTTACTGCATGTTATTATACATGTATATATTGATCGATTGATTTAACAATTTAATTAATTTTTTTAATATTTTTGCTTTTTATCTAATTTATTCTTTATTTAAGTTTATCTAATTTATTCATTTAATTCATTAATCAATTTTTAAAAACGTATTTAAAACCCTCCCCGCTTCCCCAGTTGGCTCCCCCGGGATTCGAACCCTGGATTTCCGGGGGTGGGTAAACCACGCCCACAGCACGCCCCCCCGACCGGAGACCGCGCTTCTGGCCACGCCCCTTCCCCTGAAGCCACGCCCCTTTAGGAGCCAGATGGGCGCGAGGCGCGAGTGCGCAGCCGCGGACGAGGTGGCCGAGTGGTTAAGGCGATGGACTGCTAATCCATTGTGCTCTGCACGCGTGGGTTCGAATCCCACCCTCGTCGGTCCGCACGTTTTTTTGGGGGGGGTTCCCCAAAACCGCCTTCTTGTGGTTGTGGTTCGTTTTTTGGGGGGATCTGCAGCAAATCCCCTCCCTTTCCCCTCCTTTTACATCGCTTTTTCCGTCCTTTTTCGTCTTTTTCCCACCCTTTTTAAATCCTTTACCTGACTTTTTTCCAGCATTTTCCCCCGGTTTTCAATTTCTCTGCTTTTTTTCCTCCCTTTTCCCACCTTTTTCCACCTTTTCATCGCCTTTTCGCACCCTTCTCACCATTTTTTCCATCCATTTTTCACCTTTTTCTACCCTTTTTCCATCCTTTCTCATCCTTTGCCTGCCTTTTCCCCATTTTTTTCTGCAGTTTGCCACTATTTTTCCACCTTTTCTTCACCTTTTCCCACCCTTTTCCACCTTTTCCCTACTCTTTCTCATCCTTTTCCATCATTTTCCACCCTTCCCCCACCCTTTCTCCATCGTTTTTCTTCCCTTTTCCCCTTTTCCCCACTCTCTTCCCACCTTTTTCCACCCGGGAGCCCCAAACAGGTAAAAACAGGTTAAAAAAAAGGCAAAAAACGGGGAATTTTATTCAACTCCCCTTTTTTGGGGGTCCCCAGGTATTCCCAGCTCATTTCCAGGTGCTTCCATCCCATTCCCAAGTGTTCCCATCCCATTTCCAGGCATTTCTATCCCACTTCCAGGAGTTCCATCCCATTCCCAGGTATTCCCAGCCCATTTCCAAACGGTTTGGACCCATTTCCAGATGTTTTTATCCCACTTCCAAGAGGTTCCACCTCATTCCCAGGTATTTCCAACGCATTCCCAAGTGTTTCATTCCCACTTCCAGATGCTTTTATCCCATTTCCAGGTGTTTCCAGCCCATTCCAGGTGTTTCCAGCCCATGTTCAGGTATTTCTGTCCCATTCCCAGGTGTGTCCAACTCACTCTCAGGTTCTTCCAACCCACTTCCAGGTGTTCCAGACCCATTTCCAGATGTTTCTGACCCATATCCAGGTGTGTCTGACCCATCCCCGGGTGTTTCTATCCCATCCCCAGGTGCTTCCAGTTCATTCCCAGGTGAGTCAGACCCATCTCCAGATGTTCCAGACCCATATCCAGGTGTGTCCAACTCATTCTCAGGTGTTTCAGTCCCATCCTCAGCTGTGTCTATCCCATTTCCAGGTGTGTCTGACCCATATCCAGGTGTGTCTATCCCATCCCCAGGTGTCTCTGACCCATCCCCAGGTGTCTCTGACCCATCCCCAGGTGTGTCTGACCCATATCCAGGTGTGTCTGACCCATCCCCAGGTGTGTCTGACCCATCCCCAGGTGTCTCTGACCTATATCCAAGTGTGTCTATCCCATCCCCAGGTGCCTCTGACCCACTCCCAGGTACTTCCAACTCATCCCCAGGTGTGTCCAACCCATCTCCAGGTGTTTCTCTCCCACATGCAGGTGTGTCCGACCCATCCCCAGGTGTGTCGAATCCACCCCCAGGTGTGCCTGCCCCGCTCCCACCCCCCTCAGGCCCCCCCCGCCTGCCCTCCCCAGCACCTGTCCAGGTACCTGTTCACCTCCCCGGCGTGGCTCCGCCTGTCGGGCTCCAGCCGGAGGAGCCTCCGGAGCATCTCCAGCGCCGCCTCCCCCAACCCCCGCCAGGCGCGCGGCACCTCCCCCCCGCCGCCGGAGAGCCCACCTGGCCGCCAGGTGCGGCCCTGCCACACCTGGAACTCCCCAAACTGGGGATCCGGGGGCGCGGCCGCCCCCCAGGGGAAGTTGCCGGTGAGGAGGGCGAAGAGGAGGACGCCGAAGGCCCAGGCGTCCAGGCTGGGCTCCAGGCGCAGCGTCTCCGCCTCGCGCAGGTGGCACAGCTCAGGTGCGGCGTAGGGGGCGTGGCCCGAGCCGCAGGTGGGCCCCACCTGCCAGCCCATGACGCGGGTGAGGCCGAAGTCGCCCAGTTTGACCAGCTGGCACTGGGGGTCGAAGGCCAGCACGTTGTCCAGCTTCACGTCGCGGTGCACCAGGGCGTGGCCGTGCAGGTAATCCAGGGCCGCGCCCACCTGGGTGGCCACGCGCTTCACCTGCGGCTCGGGGAGGCCCACCTGAGGAGGGGGGGACATGCCTGGTGGGACACAGGGTCACCCAATGTCACCTGGGGTCACCTGAGGTCACCTGGAGTCATCACTTGGGTCACCTGTGAGTGCAGGGATTCACCCAGGACTCAGGGAGACTCACCTGGGGAGGGGGGGGGCACACCTGGGGTCACCTGGAGACACCTGGGGTCACCTGGTGTCACCTCGGGTCACCTGTGGGGTCACCCGTGAGTGCAGGGTTCACCTGGTGCTCGGGGAGCCCGCAAAGGTCCCAGGCAGGTGCATCCCTCACACCTGTGCATCCTTCCCCCTCACACCTGTCCCCCCCCAAACGCACCTGGGCCCACTCCAGACACACCTGAGCGCTCCCCCCAGGTGTGAGCAGCCAGCCCAGGTGAGTCTCTGCACACCTGAGCACTCACCCCAGGTGTGAGCAGCCCGCACAGGTCCCCGGCAGGTGCGTGTTCCTGCGCGAAGCCGAAGTGGGTGGGGGTCTCGAAGGCCAGGGGCAGCACCTGCAGGCAGGTGAGCTGCCCCCGCAGGCACAGGTGAGTGCAGAACTCCCGCAGGAAGCCCCACCTGCCCGTCCGGTCCTTCCGCAGCAGCTTCAGCACCACCGGCGCACCTGGGCAAGGGTGGGGACACACTTGGGCACACCTGGGCACACCTGGGGATGGGTTATACCCCCAGAGACACACCTGGGTACACCTGGGGGCACCTGGGCACACCTGGGGGCACCTGGGCACACCTGGGGACAGGTTATACCCCCAGAGACGCACCTGGGCACACCTGGGCACACCTGGTAATGGGTTATACCCTCACAGACACACCTGGGCACACCTGGGGATGGGTTATACCTCTTATAGACACACCTGGGCACACCTGGGGGCACCTGGGCACACCTGGGGACAGGCTACCCCACCCCATAGACCCCCCCGAGTCCCTTGGATCTCCCAGGTGTGTTTGGGGGCGGAGCCTGAAGTGCGTCAGGTGTGTCAGGTGCTCACCTGGCGCACAGGTGCCCCCAAATCCCCCCTCCCCGAGCCCCCCCGAGCCCTCCCAGTGCCCCCCCAGCCCCTCACCCCCGTCCCGGGGCTGTGCCAGCACCACGTGCCCGTAGGAGCCACTGCCCAGTTCTCCCAGTACGTCCCAGTCCCGCTCCAGTTGGCACTGGGGGAGGTCCCGCCCTGTTTGAACCATCAGGTGCTGCAGGAGCCTCTCCTGGGCCTCCCCCTCCTCCTCCTCCTCCTCCTCCTCCTCCTCTTCCTCCTCAGCCGCTGCTTCCATGGGCCCTGGGAACCAGTATGGACCAGTATGGACCAGTATGGACCAGTTCACTCCAATACAACCCAGCCCAGTTTAATCCTCATCCTTCTCACCTTCATCTTCATCCCCCTCCTCCTCCTCTGGGGCAGCCCACTATAGACCAGTACAGACCAGTACAGTCGATATCAGCCCAGCTCAGCTCATTCCATTCCAGTCTGTCCCAGTCGAACACAGTCCAGCCCAGTATAACCCAGTCGAACCCAGTCCAGCCCAGTATAGCCCAATTCAACGCAGTCCAGCCCAGTATAACCCAGTTCAACCCAGTGCAGCCCAGCTCATCTCAGTCCATCCCCGTATAACCCAGTCCATTCCAGTCCATCCCACTCCATCCCAGTATAACCCAGTCCATTCCAGTTCACCCCAGTCCAGCCCAACCCATCCCAGTATAATCCAGTCCAACCTCGTCCATCCCAGTCCATCCCAGTCCATCCCAGTCCAACCCAGTCCATCCCAGTCCATCCCAGTCCATCCCAGTCCACCCCAATCCATCCCAGTACAACTCAGACCATCCCAGTCCTGCCCAACATCCAGGTCTCCCCCCCATCACCTGCCCCTAGGTGCCACCTGTGCCCCCAACCCACCTGTGCCCCCAACCCACCTGTCCCCCCCAACCCACCTGTCCCCGCCCCCCCCCGGTGCCACCCCTCCTGCCGGTGTCCCCAGGGGTGGCCCCGCTGTCTCACCTGTGTCCCCCGGCGGGTCGGGGGGTGTCGGTGCCCCCCCAGGTGCCCCCCCAGGTGCCCCCCCAGGTGCCCCCTCGGCGGCCCCCGCGGTTGTGACTCAGAGTTTCCCCGTGCCCGCGGTGCCACCCGGGCCCCGCTAATCTCTGTCACCTGCGTGTGGGGACACGTGTGTGTCACCCACGGCCAAAGATGGGCACGGGGGGGACGGACGGACAGAGGGACACTGGGACAAGGGGGGGGGGGCGACAGAGAGGGCACGGGGACACGGGGGACATGGGGGGGGGCATGGGGGGACATGGGGGGACAGAGGGACAAGGGGGGACACAGGGACATGGGGGGGACACAGGGACATGGGGAGACCTGGGGGGGACACGGGGGTGACGTGGGTGTCACGGGGACATGGGGGGGGCTTTGGGGACATGGGGGGACATGGAGGGGACACGGGGGGACACGAGGGGGACAAAGGGACAAGGAGGAGACAGAGGGACAGGTTGGGGGACAGTGTCTCCGGTGTGCCCAGTGCCCCCCTCCAGTGTCCCCAGTGCCCCCAGTGCCCCCCAGTGCACTGAAACTCCCTCCCAGTGCCTCCCAGTATACCCCAGTATCTTCCAGTCTCTCCCAGTATATCCCAGTGCCCCCCAGTCCCTCCCAGTGCCCCCGCTGACGGTGCCACTGGTGCCACCGGTGCCACCTGGCCCTGTCCCCCCCCGGCTATTTCGGGTCCCCCCGCACCTGTCCCTGCCCTTCCCCCACCCCGGGCCCCCCGCCAGACCCTCCCCCACCCCGAGGGGACACGGGGGGGGGGGCTCAGGGCACTGGGAGGCACTGGGAGAAACTGGGAGGCACTGGCAGGTACTGGGAGGGAGTTCGGTGCACTGGGAAGAGACTGGGATGGACTGGGGGGAGCTGGGGGGTGCTGGAAAGGGATTTGGGGATACTGGGAGGGACTGGGAGGGGACTGGGGGGCACTGGGAAGGGGTTTCAGTGCACTGGGCTGTACTGGGCTGTACTGGGCTGTACTGGGAGGCGCCGGGGCCGGGCCAGGTGTTGCCGGGGGGGGGATATTTGGGGGGTCGTGACCCCCCCCGGGAGCAGCTGTTCACTAACGAGCTGCCGGGGGTTAATTACCGGCGGGGGATGATTTATTGCCCTCGGCGGGTGATTAATGAGCCCCCGGGAATGATTAATCGCCCTCGGCAGGGGGTATTAATTACCCGCGGGGGGGGGAGGGATTAATGAGCCCCCGCGGGGTCACGGCCCCGACAGGTGACACCGACAGGTGGGGAGGGGGAGGGGAGGGGACACCGCAGGGGGAGGGGAGGGACTGGGGGGCACTGGGAGGGGGAGTGCAGGGGCTGGGAGGGACTGGGGTATACTGGGAGGAACTGGGATGGACTGGGAGGGAGTTTCAGTGCAACAGGAAGGGAGTGGGATATACTGGGAGAGACTGGGAGGGAGCTTTCAGTGTACTGGGAAGGGACTGGGGGACACTGGGAGGGGGGGGCTGGAGGGACTTGGAGTTTGAGTGCACTGGGAAGGGACTGGGATATACTGGGAGGCACTGGAATGGACTGGGAGGGGGTTTCAATGCACTGGGGGGCACTGGGAGGGGGCTGGGAGGGAGTGGGGCCATACTGGGGGGATACTGGTGGTCAGTTGGGCCATACTGGGAGTCAGCTGGGCTGTACTGGGGCCGTACTGGGAGTCAGCTGGGCTGTACTGGGGCAATACCGGAGCCATACTGGGACTCAGTGGGGCCATACTGGGGCCGTACTGGGGGATACTGGGACCATACTGGTCACGTACCATGACCCCTATGGAGCCCATGGCCACGCCCCCAACATGACCACGCCTCCTCAAGGCCCCACCCCCAAGGATGAGGCACACTTGGGGGGGGAGGGGCACCTTTATTGACAGGGGGACACAGGTAACGCCCCTCCCCCCCGCCAGGTACCCCCAGGTACCCCCTCACCTGGGGAACTGCCCCCCGAGGTGCCCCCTCACCTGCTCACCTGCAGGCACAGGTAGGCAGATGCCCCCCCCAGCACCTCCAAGGTTTCCAGGTGGGCACTGGGCACCTCCTCGGGGGGTTCCAGGTGGGCACCGGGCACCTCCAGAGTCTCCAGGTGGACATTTGTCACCTCCTCCGTGGGCTCCAGGTGGGCACTGGGCACTTCCATCACCTCCAGGTGGGCACTGGGCAC
>NW_020939133.1:0-1694 GCF_003984885.1 Neopelma chrysocephalum
CAGTTGATGATATTTGGGGTCAGTTGATGATATTTGGGGTCAGTTGACAATATCTGGGGTCAGTTTGGGTTATTTGGAGTCACCTGTCCGTTTTTCGGGTCCCCAGGGCTCCCCAAGGCCGCGGTGGTGACGGAGCAGAAGCTGCTGATGGTGGCCAGCCTGGCCGGCATGTGTGGGCTGCGCCGCGACGACGTCGTGTACACCACGCTGCCCCTCTACCACTCGGCCGGGCTGCTCGTCGGCCTCGGAGGCTGCCTCGAACTCGGTGTGGGAGAGAACCCGGCCAGCAGGACAACAGAGGGAGGGAGGGAGGGAGGGAGGGATGATGGATGGATGAGGGATGGAGGGATAAAGGGAGGGAGGGAGGGATGGATGGAGGGAGGGATGGGTGAGCGGACGAAGGGAAAAGCGAGGAGGGAGGGGGTCACACCCCCCCCCGGCCGTGTCCCCCCCAGGAGCCACGTGTGTCCTGAGGAGCAAGTTCTCGGCCTCCCAGTTCTGGGCCGACTGCCGGCGCTACAACGTCACCGTCATCCAGTACGTGGGGGAGCTCATGCGCTACCTGTGCAACGCGCCCCCGGTGAGCCCCAAAACTACCCCCAAACTGCCCCCAAACTGCCCCAAAACTGCCCAAAAACTACACAAAAACTGCCCCTAAACTACCCCTAAACTGCCCCTAAACTACCCCCAACACTGCCACAAAAACTGCCCCAAAGCTGCCATGAAAACTGCCATGAAAACTGCCACAAAAACTGCCACAAAACTACCCCAAAAACTGCCCCAAAAACTGCCCCAAAAACTGCCCCAAAAACTGCCCCAAAACTGCCACAAAAACTGCCATAAAACTGCCCCAAAAACTGCCCCAAAAACTGCCACAAAACTGCCACAAAAACTGCCATAAAACTGCCACAAAAACTGCCCCAGAAACTGCCACAAAACTGCCACAAAAACTGCCCCAAAACTACCCCAAAAACTGCCCCAAAAACTGCCACAAAAACTGCCACAAAACTGCCCCAAAAACTGCCATAAAACTGCCCCCAAAAACTGCCCCCAAAACTGCCAAAAAACTGCCCCCAAAATGCCCCAAAAACTTTCTAAAAACTGCCACCAAAACTGCCATAAAACTGCCCAAAAACTGCCTCCAAAAACTGCCCCAAACCTGCCCCAAGCCCACCCCAAACCCACCCAAACCCCCCGTCCCCCCCCAGCGCCCCGATGACCGGGAGCACGGGGTGCGCATGGCCCTGGGCAACGGGATGAGGGCGGAGGTGTGGAAGGAATTCCTGCGGCGCTTCGGGCCCGTGTCCGTCTGGGAATTCTACGGGGCCACCGAGGGCAACGCCGGCTTCATCAACTACACCGGCAAGGTCGGGGCCGTGGGCAGGGCCAACGTGTTCATCAAGGTGAGAACTGGGGGGGTTTGGGGCCAACGGGGGGGGTTTGGGGGCGGCTGGGGGGGGTTGGGGGTAAATCGGAGACGTTTGGGGCTTATTTAAATAGATTTAGACTTGAGATTTAGACCGAAAGATTTAAACTAAAATTCAGACCTAAAAATTTAGAATTACAGGTTTAGGCCTAAAGATTTGGACTTCCAGACTCAAAGACTTGGACTGACTCAAAGATTCAGACTCTGACATTTCCCATCCAGGCCGGTCGAACCCAAGCGGTTTTTAACCCCCAGGACATTGGAATTG
>NW_020939134.1:0-8394 GCF_003984885.1 Neopelma chrysocephalum
ACCGAACGGTGCCGAACTCGGCCGAACTGGGACGAACGGAGCCGAACCGGAGCCGAACGGAGCCGAACGAAATCGAACGGAGCCGGATGGAACCGAACTGGGACGAACGGAGCCGAACGGAGCCGGACCGGCACGAAGGTTTCCGAACGTCCCCGAAGGTCCCCGAGCGGAGCCGAACCGGTGCCGAAGGTGAACGAAGATGCCCGAGCGGGGTCGACGGGGGCGCGCGGAGACACGAGGAGGGGGCGGGGGAACCCCCCTCATTAGGACCCCCATAAAACTCCCCCAGAGACCCCCCAGAGACCCCCGCAGAACCCCCCATACACCCCCCATAGACACCCACAGACCCCCAGAGACCCCCAATAGACCCCTCCCCGTAGGTCTCGCCCCATGGGGGGTCTTGAGACACACATGAAGGGGAATTTGGGGGTCTCCTCTCTCCGGAGGTCCCAGGACTCACCTGAGGGAATGTTTGGGGGTCTCTGCCCTCTCAGGGGGTCCCTAAACTCTGCCAGGGGGGTCCAGGTGCCTTCTACCAGCGTTCCCTGGTGGTCTAGTGGTCAGGATTCGGCGCTCTCACCGCCGCGGCCCGGGTTCGATTCCCGGTCAGGGAACAAGAAAGCTTTTTTTTCTGTTCCCGTTTTTTCCTCCTTCTTATTTCCATTTTTCCCTCTTCCTCTTTCCCCACTCGCCAAACTCCTTCACTATAATAATTAATAAATTTTTAAAAATAAGTATGATACACAGTATATATAATATACGTGATGTACTACATAATGTATAATATATAACATAAAAATACATAAAAAATATGTGTTATACTATAATAATAAGGAAATATTTATAGTATTTGAAATATTGTTAAAGTATTTATAATATATTATTATTTATAATAAAAACATTTAAATTCATTAAAAAGCCATAAAAATATATAAAACCTCCATAAAGCCTCCACAAAAAATACATTAAAATACCCTAAAACCCGTAGAAAATATAAAAATACATAAAACCCCCATAAAAACACAGAAAAGCACATAGAAAAAAAGCGAGAGGGGGTTAAAAGCCAGTGCTGTCTGTCGCGACACAGGCGGAGGCACCGCTGGGATTCGAACCCAGGATCTCCTGTTTACTAGACAGGCGCTTTAACCAACTAAGCCACGGCGCCGGCGCTGCACCACCCCCGATCAGAGATTATCAGACCCCCCTAACCCCCCTCCCCCCACCCCCGCGAGATTCGGGACCCCCCGAGAAGACAGACCCCCAAAATCCCCACATACACACACGCGTGTCCCGGAATCCCCTGAGGGGGGTAGACCCCCAAAAAAACCCCTTTTCCCACCCCCATTCTTGTCCCGGGATCTTCCCGAGGGTGGAGACCCCCCCAAAAAACCCCTTTACTACCCCAGAAAAGGGGAGGAAATGGGGAGGAGGACAAGGAAAATTAGTGAGGGGAAAAAAAGGAAAGTCAGGGAAAAATAGGGGGGAAAAGGAAAATAATGAAAATTAGTGGGGGAAAAGAGGAGATGAGGGGGAGAAAAAAACAGACTTAGCAGAGGATGGTTTCGATCCATCGACCTCTGGGTTATGGGCCCAGCACGCTCCCGCTGCGCCACTCTGCTGCTGCTAAACTGGCTCATAATTACTCCTAATTAACCACAATTAATTAGAGCGGGGCTCGATTGGTCCGAAAATGGGAGCAATTAAAAAAAATGTGCAATTTACTGCATGTTATTATACATGTATATATTGATCGATTGATTTAACAATTTAATTAATTTTTTTAATATTTTTGCTTTTTATCTAATTTATTCTTTATTTAAGTTTATCTAATTTATTCATTTAATTCAATTTTTAAAAACGTATTTAAAACCCTCCCCGCTTCCCCAGTTGGCTCCCCCGGGATTCGAACCCTCGATTTCCGGGGGTGGGTAAACCACGCCCACAGCACGCCCCCCGACCGGAGATCACGCTTCTGGCCACGCCCCTTCCCCTGAAGCCACGCCCCTTTAGGAGCCAGATGGGCGCGAGGCGCGAGTGCGCAGCCGCGGACGAGGTGGCCGAGTGGTTAAGGCGATGGACTGCTAATCCATTGTGCTCTGCACGCGTGGGTTCGAATCCCACCCTCGTCGGTCCGCACGTTTTTTTGGGGGGGGTTCCCCAAAACCGCCTTCTTGTGGTTGTGGTTCGTTTTTTGGGGGGATCTGCAGCAAATCCCCTCCCTTTCCCCTCCTTTTACATCGCTTTTTCCGTCCTTTTTCGTCTTTTTCCCACCCTTTTTAAATCCTGTACCTGACTCTTTTCCAGCATTTTTCCGCGGTTTTCAATTTCTCTGCTTTTTTTCCTCCCTTTTCCCACCTTTTTCCACCTTTTCATCGCCTTTTCGCACCCTTCTCACCATTTTTTCCATCCATTTTTCACCTTTTTCTACCCTTTTTCCATCCTTTCTCATCCTTTGCCTGCCTTTTCCCCATTTTTTTTCTGCAGTTTGCCACTATTTTTCCACCTTTTCTTCACCTTTTCCCACCCTTTTCCACCTTTTCCCTACTCTTTCTCATCCTTTTCCATCATTTTCCACCCTTCCCCCACCCTTTCTCCATCGTTTTTCTTCCCTTTTCCCCTTTTCCCCACTCTCTTCCCACCTTTTTCCACCCGGGAGCCCCAAACAGGTAAAAACAGGTTAAAAAAAAGGCAAAAAACGGGGAATTTTATTCAACTCCCCTTTTTTGGGGGTCCCCAGGTATTCCCAGCTCATTTCCAGGTGCTTCCATCCCATTCCCAAGTGTTCCCATCCCATTTCCAGGCATTTCTATCCCACTTCCAGGAGTTCCATCCCATTCCCAGGTATTCCCAGCCCATTTCCAAACGGTTTGGACCCATTTCCAGATGTTTTTATCCCACTTCCAAGAGGTTCCACCTCATTCCCAGGTATTTCCAACGCATTCCCAAGTGTTTCATTCCCACTTCCAGATGCTTTTATCCCATTTCCAGGTGTTTCCAGCCCATTCCAGGTGTTTCCAGCCCATGTTCAGGTATTTCTGTCCCATTCCCAGGTGTGTCCAACTCACTCTCAGGTTCTTCCAACCCACTTCCAGGTGTTCCAGACCCATTTCCAGATGTTTCTGACCCATATCCAGGTGTGTCTGACCCATCCCCGGGTGTTTCTATCCCATCCCCAGGTGCTTCCAGTTCATTCCCAGGTGAGTCAGACCCATCTCCAGATGTTCCAGACCCATATCCAGGTGTGTCCAACTCATTCTCAGGTGTTTCAGTCCCATCCTCAGCTGTGTCTATCCCATTTCCAGGTGTGTCTGACCCATATCCAAGTGTGTCTATCCCATCCCCAGGTGTCTCTGACCCATCCCCAGGTGTCTCTGACCCATCCCCAGGTGTGTCTGACCCATATCCAGGTGTGTCTATCCCATATCCAGGTGTGTCTGACCCATCCCCAGGTGTCTCTGACCTATATCCAAGTGTGTCTATCCCATCCCCAGGTGCCTCTGACCCACTCCCAGGTACTTCCAACTCATCCCCAGGTGTGTCCAACCCATCTCCAGGTGTTTCTCTCCCACATGCAGGTGTGTCCGACCCATCCCCAGGTGTGTCGAATCCACCCCCAGGTGTGCCTGCCCCGCTCCCACCCCCCTCAGGCCCCCCCGCCTGCCCTCCCCAGCACCTGTCCAGGTACCTGTTCACCTCCCCGGCGTGGCTCCGCCTGTCGGGCTCCAGCCGGAGGAGCCTCCGGAGCATCTCCAGCGCCGCCTCCCCCAACCCCCGCCAGGCGCGCGGCACCTCCCCCCCGCCGCCGGAGAGCCCACCTGGCCGCCAGGTGCGGCCCTGCCACACCTGGAACTCCCCAAACTGGGGGTCCGGGGGCGCGGCCGCCCCCCAGGGGAAGTTGCCGGTGAGGAGGGCGAAGAGGAGGACGCCGAAGGCCCAGGCGTCCAGGCTGGGCTCCAGGCGCAGCGTCTCCGCCTCGCGCAGGTGGCACAGCTCAGGTGCGGCGTAGGGGGCGTGGCCCGAGCCGCAGGTGGGCCCCACCTGCCAGCCCATGACGCGGGTGAGGCCGAAGTCGCCCAGTTTGACCAGCTGGCACTGGGGGTCGAAGGCCAGCACGTTGTCCAGCTTCACGTCGCGGTGCACCAGGGCGTGGCCGTGCAGGTAATCCAGGGCCGCGCCCACCTGAGTGGCCACGCGCTTCACCTGCGGCTCGGGGAGGCCCACCTGAGGAGGGGGGGACATGCCTGGTGGGACACAGGGTCACCCAATGTCACCTGGGGTCACCTGAGGTCACCTGGAGTCATCACTTGGGTCACCTGTGAGTGCAGGGATTCACCCGGGACTCAGGGAGACTCACCTGGGGAGGGGGGGGGGCACACCTGGGGTCACCTGGAGACACCTGGGGTCACCTGGTGTCACCTCGGGTCACCTGTGGGGTCACCCGTGAGTGCAGGGTTCACCTGGTGCTCGGGGAGCCCGCAAAGGTCCCAGGCAGGTGCATCCCTCACACCTGTGCATCCTTCCCCCTCACACCTGTCCCCCCCCAAACGCACCTGGGCCCACTCCAGACACACCTGAGCGCTCCCCCCAGGTGTGAGCAGCCAGCCCAGGTGAGTCTCTGCACACCTGAGCACTCACCCCAGGTGTGAGCAGCCCGCACAGGTCCCCGGCAGGTGCGTGTTCCTGCGCGAAGCCGAAGTGGGTGGGGGTCTCGAAGGCCAGGGGCAGCACCTGCAGGCAGGTGAGCTGCCCCCGCAGGCACAGGTGAGTGCAGAACTCCCGCAGGAAGCCCCACCTGCCCGTCCGGTCCTTCCGCAGCAGCTTCAGCACCACTGGCGCACCTGGGCAAGGGTGGGGACACACTTGGGCACACCTGGGCACACCTGGGGATGGGTTATACCCCCAGAGACACACCTGGGTACACCTGGGGGCACCTGGGCACACCTGGGGGCACCTGGGCACACCTGGGGACAGGTTATACCCCCAGAGACGCACCTGGGCACACCTGGGCACACCTGGTAATGGGTTATACCCTCACAGACACACCTGGGCACACCTGGGGATGGGTTATACCTCTTATAGACACACCTGGGCACACCTGGGGGCACCTGGGCACACCTGGGGACAGGCTACCCCACCCCATAGACCCCCCCGAGTCCCTTGGATCTCCCAGGTGTGTTTGGGGGCGGAGCCTGAAGTGCGTCAGGTGTGTCAGGTGTTCACCTGGCGCACAGGTGCCCCCAAATCCCCCCTCCCCGAGCCCCCCCGAGCCCTCCCAGTGCCCCCCCAGCCCCTCACCCCCGTCCCGGGGCTGTGCCAGCACCACGTGCCCGTAGGAGCCACTGCCCAGTTCTCCCAGTACGTCCCAGTCCCGCTCCAGTTGGCACTGGGGGAGGTCCCGCCCTGTTTGAACCATCAGGTGCTGCAGGAGCCTCTCCTGGGCCTCCCCCTCCTCCTCCTCCTCCTCCTCCTCCTCCTCTTCCTCCTCAGCCGCTGCTTCCATGGGCCCTGGGAACCAGTATGGACCAGTATGGACCAGTATGGACCAGTTCACTCCAATACAACCCAGCCCAGTTTAATCCTCATCCTTCTCACCTTCATCTTCATCCCCCTCCTCCTCCTCTGGGGCAGCCCACTATAGACCAGTACAGACCAGTACAGTCGATATCAGCCCAGCTCAGCTCATTCCATTCCAGTCTGTCCCAGTCGAACACAGTCCAGCCCAGTATAACCCAGTCGAACCCAGTCCAGCCCAGTTTAGCCCAATTCAACGCAGTCCAGCCCAGTATAACCCAGTTCAACCCAGTGCAGCCCAGCTCATCTCAGTCCATCCCCGTATAACCCAGTCCATTCCAGTCCATCCCACTCCATCCCAGTATAACCCAGTCCATTCCAGTTCACCCCAGTCCAGCCCAACCCATCCCAGTATAATCCAGTCCAACCTCGTCCATCCCAGTCCATCCCAGTCCATCCCAGTCCATCCCAGTCCACCCCAATCCATCCCAGTACAACTCAGACCATCCCAGTCCTGCCCAACATCCAGGTCTCCCCCCCATCACCTGCCCCTAGGTGCCACCTGTGCCCCCAACCCACCTGTCCCCCCCAACCCACCTGTGCCCCCAACCCACCTGTCCCCGCCCCCCCGGTGCCACCCCTCCTGCCGGTGTCCCCAGGGGTGGCCCCGCTGTCTCACCTGTGTCCCCCGGCGGGTCGGGGGGTGTCGGTGCCCCCCCAGGTGCCCCCCCAGGTGCCCCCCCAGGTGCCCCCTCGGCGGCCCCCGCGGTTGTGACTCAGAGTTTCCCCGTGCCCGCGGTGCCACCCGGGCCCCGCTAATCTCTGTCACCTGCGTGTGGGGACACGTGTGTGTCACCCACGGCCAAAGATGGGCACGGGGGGGACGGACGGACAGAGGGACACTGGGACAAGGGGGGGGGGGCGACAGAGAGGGCACGGGGACACGGGGGACATGGGGGGGGGCATGGGGGGACATGGGGGGACAGAGGGACAAGGGGGGACACAGGGACATGGGGGGGACACAGGGACATGGGGAGACCTGGGGGGGACACGGGGGTGACGTGGGTGTCACGGGGACATGGGGGGGGCTTTGGGGACATGGGGGGACATGGAGGGGACACGGGGGGACACGAGGGGGACAAAGGGACAAGGAGGAGACAGAGGGACAGGTTGGGGGACAGTGTCTCCGGTGTGCCCAGTGCCCCCCTCCAGTGTCCCCAGTGCCCCCAGTGCCCCCCAGTGCACTGAAACTCCCTCCCAGTGCCTCCCAGTATACCCCAGTATCTTCCAGTCTCTCCCAGTATATCCCAGTGCCCCCCAGTCCCTCCCAGTGCCCCCGCTGACGGTGCCACTGGTGCCACCGGTGCCACCTGGCCCTGTCCCCCCCCGGCTATTTCGGGTCCCCCCGCACCTGTCCCTGCCCTTCCCCCACCCCGGGCCCCCCGCCAGACCCTCCCCCACCCCGAGGGGACACGGGGGGGGGGGCTCAGGGCACTGGGAGGCACTGGGAGAAACTGGGAGGCACTGGCAGGTACTGGGAGGGAGTTCGGTGCACTGGGAAGAGACTGGGATGGACTGGGGGGAACTGGGGGGTGCTGGAAAGGGATTTGGGGATACTGGGAGGGACTGGGAGGGGACTGGGGGGCACTGGGAAGGGGTTTCAGTGCACTGGGCTGTACTGGGCTGTACTGGGCTGTACTGGGAGGCGCCGGGGCCGGGCCAGGTGTTGCCGGGGGGGGGATATTTGGGGGGTCGTGACCCCCCCCGGGAGCAGCTGTTCACTAACGAGCTGCCGGGGGTTAATTACCGGCGGGGGATGATTTATTGCCCTCGGCGGGTGATTAATGAGCCCCCGGGAATGATTAATCGCCCTCGGCAGGGGGTATTAATTACCCGCGGGGGGGGGAGGGATTAATGAGCCCCCGCGGGGTCACGGCCCCGACAGGTGACACCGACAGGTGGGGAGGGGGAGGGGAGGGGACACCGCAGGGGGAGGGGAGGGACTGGGGGGCACTGGGAGGGGGAGTGCAGGGGCTGGGAGGGACTGGGGTATACTGGGAGGAACTGGGATGGACTGGGAGGGAGTTTCAGTGCAACAGGAAGGGAGTGGGATATACTGGGAGAGACTGGGAGGGAGCTTTCAGTGTACTGGGAAGGGACTGGGGGACACTGGGAGGGGGGGGCTGGAGGGACTTGGAGTTTGAGTGCACTGGGAAGGGACTGGGATATACTGGGAGGCACTGGAATGGACTGGGAGGGGGTTTCAATGCACTGGGGGGCACTGGGAGGGGGCTGGGAGGGAGTGGGGCCATACTGGGGGGATACTGGTGGTCAGTTGGGCCATACTGGGAGTCAGCTGGGCTGTACTGGGGCCGTACTGGGAGTCAGCTGGGCTGTACTGGGGCAATACCGGAGCCATACTGGGACTCAGTGGGGCCATACTGGGGCCGTACTGGGGGATACTGGGACCATACTGGTCACGTACCATGACCCCTATGGAGCCCATGGCCACGCCCCCAACATGACCACGCCTCCTCAAGGCCCCACCCCCAAGGATGAGGCACACTTGGGGGGGGAGGGGCACCTTTATTGACAGGGGGACACAGGTAACGCCCCTCCCCCCCGCCAGGTACCCCCAGGTACCCCCTCACCTGGGGAACTGCCCCCCGAGGTGCCCCCTCACCTGCTCACCTGCAGGCACAGGTAGGCAGATGCCCCCCCCAGCACCTCCAAGGTTTCCAGGTGGGCACTGGGCACCTCCTCGGGGGGTTCCAGGTGGGCACCGGGCACCTCCAGAGTCTCCAGGTGGACATTTGTCACCTCCTCCGTGGGCTCCAGGTGGGCACTGGGCACTTCCATCACCTCCAGGTGGGCACTGGGCAC
>NW_020939135.1:0-919 GCF_003984885.1 Neopelma chrysocephalum
AACTGCCCCTAAACTACCCCCAATACTGGCCCAAAAACTGCCCCAAAACGGCCACAAAAACTGCCACAAAACTGTCCCCAAAACTGCCCCAAAACTGCCACAAAAACTGCCACCAAAACTGCCACAAAAACTGCCATAAAACTGCCACAAAAACTGCCATAAAACTGCCACAAAAACTGCCACAAAACTACCCCAAAAACTGCCCCAAAAACTGCCCCAAAAACTGCCCCAAAAACTGCCACAAAAACTGCCATAAAACTGCCCCAAAAACTGCCCCCAAAACTGCCAAAAAACTGCCCCCAAAATGCCCCAAAAACTTTCTAAAAACTGCCACCAAAACTGCCATAAAACTGCCCAAAAACTGCCTCCAAAAACTGCCCCAAACCTGCCCCAAGCCCACCCCAAACCCACCCAAACCCCCCGTCCCCCCCAGCGCCCCGATGACCGGGAGCACGGGGTGCGCATGGCCCTGGGCAACGGGATGAGGGCGGAGGTGTGGAAGGAATTCCTGCGGCGCTTCGGGCCCGTGTCCGTCTGGGAATTCTACGGGGCCACCGAGGGCAACGCCGGCTTCATCAACTACACCGGCAAGGTCGGGGCCGTGGGCAGGGCCAACGTGTTCATCAAGGTGAGAACTGGGGGGGTTTGGGGCCAACGGGGGGGGTTTGGGGGCGGCTGGGGGGGGTTGGGGGTAAATCGGAGACGTTTGGGGCTTATTTAAATAGATTTAGACTTGAGATTTAGACCGAAAGATTTAAACTAAAATTCAGACCTAAAAATTTAGAATTACAGGTTTAGGCCTAAAGATTTGGACTTCCAGACTCAAAGACTTGGACTGACTCAAAGATTCAGACTCTGACATTTCCAATCCGGGCCGGTCGAACCCAAGCGGTTTTTAACCCCCAGGACATTGGAATTG
>NW_020939136.1:0-384 GCF_003984885.1 Neopelma chrysocephalum
ATCCAAGTGTTCTACCTGAGCCCCTCGTCGCCCACCCCGGGGGTCCCGGCCCTGCTCCCCGACATCGAGGCGGCCCCCGCGGACCCCGTGCCCGCCCAGCACCGCGCCGGCATCACCGCCACCTCCAAGGCCATGTACATCTACACCTCCGGCACCACCGGTGAGAGGAACCGCCGGGATCCGGAGCTGGGGGACACGGGGGGGAGAGGGCAGGGGGGAGAAGAGGGGGTTAGGATTGTCAGAGGGGTCTCTTGTGGGGTCTTTCTCCAGCCCTTTGGGATGTTTGGGGTCGGTTGGAGGTGTTTGGGGTCAGTTGATGATGTTTGGGGTCAGTTGCGGGTGTTTGGGGTCAGCTGAGGGTGTTTGGGGTCAGTTGATGATATT
>NW_020939137.1:0-384 GCF_003984885.1 Neopelma chrysocephalum
ATCCAAGTGTTCTACCTGAGCCCCTCGTCGCCCACCCCGGGGGTCCCGGCCCTGCTCCCCGACATCGAGGCGGCCCCCGCGGACCCCGTGCCCGCCCAGCACCGCGCCGGCATCACCGCCACCTCCAAGGCCATGTACATCTACACCTCCGGCACCACCGGTGAGAGGAACCGCCGGGATCCGGAGCTGGGGGACACGGGGGGGAGAGGGCAGGGGGGAGAAGAGGGGGTTAGGATTGTCAGAGGGGTCTCTTGTGGGGTCTTTCTCCAGCCCTTTGGGATGTTTGGGGTCGGTTGGAGGTGTTTGGGGTCAGTTGATGATGTTTGGGGTCAGTTGCGGGTGTTTGGGGTCAGCTGAGGGTGTTTGGGGTCAGTTGATGATATT
>NW_020939138.1:0-689 GCF_003984885.1 Neopelma chrysocephalum
CAGTTGATGATATTTGGGGTCAGTTGATGATATTTGGGGTCAGTTGACAATATCTGGGGTCAGTTTGGGTTATTTGGAGTCACCTGTCCGTTTTTCGGGTCCCCAGGGCTCCCCAAGGCCGCGGTGGTGACGGAGCAGAAGCTGCTGATGGTGGCCAGCCTGGCCGGCATGTGTGGGCTGCGCCGCGACGACGTCGTGTACACCACGCTGCCCCTCTACCACTCGGCCGGGCTGCTCGTCGGCCTCGGAGGCTGCCTCGAACTCGGTGTGGGAGAGAACCCGGCCAGCAGGACAACAGAGGGAGGGAGGGAGGGAGGGAGGGATGATGGATGGATGAGGGATGGAGGGATAAAGGGAGGGAGGGAGGGATGGATGGAGGGAGGGATGGGTGAGCAGACAAAGGGAAAAGCGAGGAGGGAGGGGGTCACACCCCCCCCCGGCCGTGTCCCCCCCAGGAGCCACGTGTGTCCTGAGGAGCAAGTTCTCGGCCTCCCAGTTCTGGGCCGACTGCCGGCGCTACAACGTCACCGTCATCCAGTACGTGGGGGAGCTCATGCGCTACCTGTGCAACGCGCCCCCGGTGAGCCCCAAAACTACCCCCAAACTGCCCCCAAACTGCCCCAAAACTGCCCAAAAACTACACAAAAACTGCCCCTAAACTACCCCCAATACTGGCCCAAAAACTGCCC
>NW_020939139.1:0-363 GCF_003984885.1 Neopelma chrysocephalum
ATCCAAGTGTTCTACCTGAGCCCCTCGTCGCCCACCCCGGGGGTCCCAGCCCTGCTCCCCGACATCGAGGCGGCCCCCGCGGACCCCGTCCCCGCCCAGCACCGCGCCGGCATCACGGCCACCTCCAAGGCCATGTACATCTACACCTCCGGCACCACCGGTGAGAGGAACCGCCGGGATCCGGAGCTGGGGGACACGGGGGGAGAGGGCAGGGGGGAGAAGAGGGGGTTAGGATTGTCAGAGGGGTCTCTTGTGGGGTCTTTCTCCAGCCCTTTGGGATGTTTGGGGTCAGTTGGAGGTGTTTGGGGTCAGTTGGTGATATTTGGGGTCAGTTGAGGGTGTTTGGGGTCAGCTGAGGGTGTT
>NW_020939140.1:0-363 GCF_003984885.1 Neopelma chrysocephalum
ATCCAAGTGTTCTACCTGAGCCCCTCGTCGCCCACCCCGGGGGTCCCAGCCCTGCTCCCCGACATCGAGGCGGCCCCCGCGGACCCCGTCCCCGCCCAGCACCGCGCCGGCATCACGGCCACCTCCAAGGCCATGTACATCTACACCTCCGGCACCACCGGTGAGAGGAACCGCCGGGATCCGGAGCTGGGGGACACGGGGGGAGAGGGCAGGGGGGAGAAGAGGGGGTTAGGATTGTCAGAGGGGTCTCTTGTGGGGTCTTTCTCCAGCCCTTTGGGATGTTTGGGGTCAGTTGGAGGTGTTTGGGGTCAGTTGGTGATATTTGGGGTCAGTTGAGGGTGTTTGGGGTCAGCTGAGGGTGTT
>NW_020939141.1:0-1344 GCF_003984885.1 Neopelma chrysocephalum
AGGTGGGCACTGGGCACTTCCATCACCTCCAGGTGGGCACTGGGCACCTCTGAGGTCTCCAGGTGGGCACTGGGCACCTCCAAAGTCTCCAGGTGGACATTTGTCACCTCCTCGGGGGGTTCCAGGTGGGCACTGGGCACCTCTGATGTCTCCAGGTGCACAGAGGGCACCTCCAAGGTTTCCAGGTGGGCACTGGGCACCTCTGTGGGCTCCAGGTGGGCACTGGGCACTTCCTTGGGGGTCTCCAGGTGGCCATTGGGCATCTCTGACGTCTCCAGGTGAGCACTGGGCACCTCCAAGGTTTCCAGGTGGGCATGGGGCACCTCCATCATCTCCAGGTGGGCACTGGGCACCTCCGTGCCGAGTTCCAGGGTCACAGGAGGCACCTCCAAAGTCTCCAGGTGGGCACTGGGCACCTCTGAGGTCTCCAGGTGCACAGGGGGCACCTCCAAGGTTTCCAGGTGGGCACTGGGCACCTCCTCCATGGTCTCCAGGTGGACATTGGTCACCTCAGGTGGTGGTGGCAGCACCTGGAGCTGGACATTGGTCACCTGGGAGGGCGGTGGCATCGCTTGGAGCTGGACTTTGGTCACCTCAGTGGCCTGGAGATGGACACTGGTCATCTCAGGTGGTGGTGGCAGCACCTGGAGCTGGACACTGGCCACCTCACCTGCTCGGAGCTGGACACAGGTGACACCTGAGGGTGGTGGCTGCGCCTGGAGCCGGACATTGGTCACCTCAGGGGGCGGTGGCAACACCTGGAGCTGGACATTGGCCACCTCACCTGCCTGGAGCTGGACACAGGTGACATCCAGGGGTGGTGGCAGCACCTGGAGCTGCACTCTGGTGACACCTGAGGGCGGTGGCAGCGCTTGGAGCTGGACACTGGTCACCTCAGGGGGTGGTGGCAACACCTGGAGCTGGACTTTGGTCACCTCGGAGGGCGCCGGCAGCACCTGGAGCTGCAGCCCTGTGACACCTGTGACACCTGTGACACCTGGCACCCCTGTCACACCTGGCACCCCTGGCACCCCTGTCATTCCTGTCATACCTGTCACCCTTGTCACCTCAGTGGCCTGGAGCTGCACCCCTGTGACACCTGCAACACCTGTCACACCTGTGACACCAGTCACACCTGTCACACCAGTGACACCTGTGACACCAGTCACAGCTGTCACACTTCTCACCCCTGTGACACCCGTGACACCTGGCACACCTGTCACACCAGTAACACCTGGGACACCTAGGACACCTGTCACCCCTGCCCCCTCTGTCACACCTGTCACCTCCCTGCCCTGCACCTGGACGTTGGTGACCTCCGGCAACACCTGGAGCTGCACACCT
>NW_020939142.1:0-1344 GCF_003984885.1 Neopelma chrysocephalum
AGGTGGGCACTGGGCACTTCCATCACCTCCAGGTGGGCACTGGGCACCTCTGAGGTCTCCAGGTGGGCACTGGGCACCTCCAAAGTCTCCAGGTGGACATTTGTCACCTCCTCGGGGGGTTCCAGGTGGGCACTGGGCACCTCTGATGTCTCCAGGTGCACAGAGGGCACCTCCAAGGTTTCCAGGTGGGCACTGGGCACCTCTGTGGGCTCCAGGTGGGCACTGGGCACTTCCTTGGGGGTCTCCAGGTGGCCATTGGGCATCTCTGACGTCTCCAGGTGAGCACTGGGCACCTCCAAGGTTTCCAGGTGGGCATGGGGCACCTCCATCATCTCCAGGTGGGCACTGGGCACCTCCGTGCCGAGTTCCAGGGTCACAGGAGGCACCTCCAAAGTCTCCAGGTGGGCACTGGGCACCTCTGAGGTCTCCAGGTGCACAGGGGGCACCTCCAAGGTTTCCAGGTGGGCACTGGGCACCTCCTCCATGGTCTCCAGGTGGACATTGGTCACCTCAGGTGGTGGTGGCAGCACCTGGAGCTGGACATTGGTCACCTGGGAGGGCGGTGGCATCGCTTGGAGCTGGACTTTGGTCACCTCAGTGGCCTGGAGATGGACACTGGTCATCTCAGGTGGTGGTGGCAGCACCTGGAGCTGGACACTGGCCACCTCACCTGCTCGGAGCTGGACACAGGTGACACCTGAGGGTGGTGGCTGCGCCTGGAGCCGGACATTGGTCACCTCAGGGGGCGGTGGCAACACCTGGAGCTGGACATTGGCCACCTCACCTGCCTGGAGCTGGACACAGGTGACATCCAGGGGTGGTGGCAGCACCTGGAGCTGCACTCTGGTGACACCTGAGGGCGGTGGCAGCGCTTGGAGCTGGACACTAGTCACCTCAGGGGGTGGTGGCAACACCTGGAGCTGGACTTTGGTCACCTCGGAGGGCGCCGGCAGCACCTGGAGCTGCAGCCCTGTGACACCTGTGACACCTGTGACACCTGGCACCCCTGTCACACCTGGCACCCCTGGCACCCCTGTCATTCCTGTCATACCTGTCACCCTTGTCACCTCAGTGGCCTGGAGCTGCACCCCTGTGACACCTGCAACACCTGTCACACCTGTGACACCAGTCACACCTGTCACACCAGTGACACCTGTGACACCAGTCACAGCTGTCACACTTCTCACCCCTGTGACACCCGTGACACCTGGCACACCTGTCACACCAGTAACACCTGGGACACCTAGGACACCTGTCACCCCTGCCCCCTCTGTCACACCTGTCACCTCCCTGCCCTGCACCTGGACGTTGGTGACCTCCGGCAACACCTGGAGCTGCACACCT
>NW_020939143.1:0-9256 GCF_003984885.1 Neopelma chrysocephalum
GGTGGTCAAAGGGTCAGTGTTGGGGTGGTCAAAGGGTCAGTGTTGGGATGGTCAAAGGGTCAATATTGGGGTGGTTTTTGTGCAAACCATAAAACACCTCCCCAGGCCTCGGAGGTATTCCCAGATAGGGCAGAGGTTGGTTCTGCCCTTCCAGCTGGAGCTCCCTGGGCCCCCCGAGCCCTGAGGTGATCCCTGGGCACTGTGTGTGTGATCCTGTCTCCATCTAGTGACCCAAAACGAGATTCCAGTGGCACAGCAGCTCCTCCAGCAGCTGGAACATCATCAGGCCGGAGCTTCTCAGCCCAGGATGGACTCCAGAGCTCCCACAGCCCAGGGAAGTCACCCAAGGTCAACGTTCCTGGTCTGGGTTCGATCCCAGGGTTTGGGGCACGGCCAAGCCTGGGAATGGTGCAGATCCAAGCTGGGCAGCGAGGTGGGGAGGATGGGGATGTGCCACCAACTTGTTCTGGCCTCCAGCTCCCCCCCTTGCTCTGGATAAAGGAAACTCCCGCTCTCCCAAAAGATCCCAGTGCCCTTACCCTGCTGGGACAGGACGTATTCCTGATCCCTGAAGACGATCCGGTCGGATTTGTAGGTGGGAGCCTTGTGGTTGTGCTGCAGGGAGAAGAGGTGGAGCAGCTGGGAAGGACGGAGCTGGTCCCGCCACTGGTTGGGCCCGGAGCTGAAACCAAACAGGAATTATGGAATGGGTTGGAAAGACCTTCAAGATCATCCAGTTCCATGGGCAGGGGACACCTTCCACCAGCCCAGGTTGCTCCAGCCTGGCCTTGGACACTTCCAGGGATCCAGGGGCAGCCACAGCTTCTCTGGGCAACCTGTGCCAGGGCCTCCCCACCCTCCCAGCCAGGAATTTCATCCCAATATCCCATCTAAACTCATCTCCCTGGGGAGAATCCCAGGGATGGGGCATCACCAACTTCCCCTGGGCAGGTTGTGCCCGGGAGATCCCGGGGGTGTGACGGGATCTCCCCAAGGATTTCCACATTATTTGCCCCATTTGGGGCTTCTGGAGGAGAACCAGCTGATGCCTCGAGCCCCTGTTAGTTTTTATTTTTCTAATTTTTGTAGGCTTTAAAAGTTTTATAAGCAGTAGAAGTAGATTTTAAAAGCAGCAGCCCTTGTCCCTCTACCCCTGTCATGGTAGAGATAGAAATAGAGTTAAGATTATATGTAATGTATTATAGTAGTTTAAGTATTTATTTATTTGTACAGTCCTGTAATATATTCCTTTCCCCCTATATTGAGTCTTGTGTTTTTGTCTGGAAAACCCATCTCACATGGGGTCGAGATGTGGGAGGGGGGCCAGGAATCAGGAATGGGATTTTGAGGCTTTTCAAACCATGACAACCCCGTAGCACCCCTTAGTTTACACATTCCTTAACCCTCTTACCCCATTCCATGCTCCCTATATCACTCCTACCCCTGAATTCAGTAGGAATGTTTAGTCTCTTGTCAAGGCAAGGCCTGTGCTGTTTAGAGAACACCCATATCTAGGCCTGAACAACAAAACAGAGTCAAGAACTAGGTGACTATGTGTGTACCCTTTGTGCTCTGAGGATGATGAGAATGATGAAGAGAGGGTCCCAAAAACCCACAGCCCCAATTCCAGGGGGTTGGGCCAGGGGGTGGGGTGGACCAGAGCAAAGGCAACGGGGCGGACACACTTAGGATTGGGCAGATAATATTATAAAACGTGACATTATAAAATATATATAAAATATTATAAAATGTGACACATTATAAAACATGACACGGCGACGGCGCGTCCTGGAACATCTCTTGCCTTGGCACAATGAAACCCTTTCCTTATCTCACCCTCGATTAACTGCTCCTGAGGGAAGCACAGCCTCGGGTAGGTGCCCCTGGTGCCCCCCCTGGTGCCCCCCAGTCCCGGTACCCACGTGCAGTATGTTTGGGGCAGCCCACAGCGCGCCCCGTAGCGCGACAGGAAGCGGTTCTCCAGGTCGATGAAGGTCTCCCCGATCTTCTCATCCCTGGAGAGCAGGTCGTAGTCGTACAGGGCCACCCGCAGGTCCTTCTCCAGGGGCAGGGTGCAGCTCAGCTCGAACATCCTGCATGGATGGGAGACATGGGTGGGATGGGGGAGCACCTGGGATAGACCCACTCCCCATCCCAAGACACCAGTGGGAAGGGATCCACTCCCCATCCCAAGACGCCAGTGCCAGTGGGATGGACCCATTCCCCATCCCAACACTCCAGTGGGATGGACCCATTCCCCATCCCAACACACCAGTGGGAATGGATCCACTCCCCATCCCAACACACCAGTGGGATGGATCCACTCCCCATCCCAACACCCCAGTGGGAATGGATCCACTCCCATTCCAATACACCCATGGGGATGGACCCACTCCCCATCCCAACACACCAGTGGGAAGGGATCCACTCCCCATCCCAAGACACCAGTGGGATGGAGCCACTCCCCATCCCAACATCCCAGTGGAATGGACCCACTCCCCATCCCAACACTCCAGTGGGAATGGATCCACTCCCCATCCCAACACTCCAGTGGGAATGGATTCACTCCCCATCCCAACACCCCAGTGGGATGGATCCACTCCCATTCCAACACACCCACTGGGATGGACCCACTCCCCATCCCAACACTCCAGTGGGATGGACCCACTCCCCATCCCAACACCCAACAGTGCCAGGGCTGTGTCATGTTGGCTCAGTTTATCATGGAATCATGGAATGGTTTGGGTTGGGAGGGACCTGAAAGCCCATCCAGTTCCATGGGCAGGGACACCTTCCACTATCCCAGGTTGCTCCAACCTGGCCTTGGACACTTCCAGGGATCCAGGGGCAGCCACAGCTTCTCTGGGAAACTCATTCCAGGGCCTCATCACCCTCCCAGCCAGGAATTTCATCCCAATATCCCACCTGAACTCCTCTCCCTGTCCATCCAGCTTTGCTGGGAAGGTGTCACTGGCAGCCTGAACTGGAAGGAACAACCTCAGGAAATCATGTTTATGGATAACTCTTTTCCAAGGCATCCCATTTGGAGGTGTCCCATCCCACAGCCCCAAACATGTCTCCATCCATCCCATTTTTCCTCCAGACATCGAACCAAATTCCCTAAACGAGGAGCAAAAGTTCCCTGGACTCCCTTTATTCCCAGTGGGATGAGGATTATTCCTCCCCAAGGGAATTCCAGGTCTAAACATCCCTCCTGGGTGTGTCCATTGATGACAGAGCAGACCCAGTCCCACAGCTCAGAATTCCCAGGGAGAAGACGGACAAGAGCCAAGGGAATCATGGAATGGTTTGGATGGGAAGAGCCTTAAAATCCATTGGATGGGAGGAACCTTAAAATCCCTCTGATTCCACCCCTTGCCATGGGGGGGGTGGAATCCCTCTGATTCCCTCTGGGATTCATGGGAATCCCTCTGATTCCACTATCCCAGGTTGCTCCAAACCTCATCCAACCTTGGAACGGGAAGCTCTGGCTCATCCAGCACAATTCCCTCAACGTGACATTAAATAATTCCCATGGATCCCAAAGTGAATCCACACTTACTTCCCAAAGTGAATCCACACTTACTTCCCAAAGACAGGCTCCAGGGTGCAGGGCAGGTAATTTTCCTGGTCGTTGATGGATTTCTTTCCCACGGAAATCTTCACGTAGGGATCGCACTGAGGGGGTGGAGCAAGAGACAGGGAATCATGGAATGGGGTGGGAAGGACCTTAAATCCCATCCAGTCCCACCTTCCACAGCCCAGGATGCTCCAAACCCCACCCCTCTCACAGTTCCATAAATCTTGGAAAACCAGCATTCCTTTAAAAAGGGGTTCAACTGACTCAAGGGCCAGAAATTCGGGTCAGTTTGGGGTTTTCAGGGTGAAAAAAGAGCTTTTTCTCTATTTATTTTTAATCCCCAGGAGTCACTTATGGGAGATTCCCAAGGACTGGAAAAACTTCATTCCAAACCCATTTTTAAAAACTGGGCAGGTTAAAAAGCAGTTTCATTTTCTTAATACATTTTTTCATGTATTTCATATAGATTTCATATATATTTCATATACATTTAATATATATAAATTTTCTTATTTTCATATATATATATATTTGATATATACTTCATAGATATAAATTTTCTTAATTTTCATATATATATTTCATATATACTTCATAGATATAAATTTCTTATTTTCATATATATATTTCATATATATTTCATATATATAAATTTTCTTATTTTCAAATATATATATTTCATATATACTTCATAGATATAAATTTTCTTATTTTCAAATATATATATTTCATATATACTTCATAGATATAAATTTTCTTATTTTTCATATATATATTTCATATATATAAATTTTCCTATTTTTCACATATATATTTCATATCTATTTCATATATTTCATATATATAATATTTTTCATATATTTCTCGCATATATTTAATATCTTTCATATCTATATTATTTCCTCTCTATATTTCATATCTCTTTCTTCACCTATTCAAATATTTCCCATCGTTTTCCTTAACTTTTCCCCTGTTTCCAAGTGGGAACAAAGACAGTTAAAAAGGGCCTTTCCCTGAGATATTTTTTGGGGGGGGCAAAGTGACCCAGAATGAACAAATAAAATAGAATAAAATAGTATGGAATAAAAAAAATAAAATACTGTAGAATAAATAAAATACTGTAGAATAAAATAAAATAGTATAGAATAAAATAAAATAGTATAGAATAGAATAAAATAAAATAGTATAGAATAAAATAAAATAGTGTAGAATAAAATAAAATAGTATAGAATAAAATAAAATAAGATAAAATAAACTAGTATAGAAAAAATAAAATAGTATAGAATAGAATAAAATAAAATAGTATCGAATAAAATAAAATAAAATTAAAAAAATAAAATAAAATAGTGTAGAATAAAATAGTATAGAATAAAATAAAATAGTGTAGAATAAAATAAAATAGTATAAAATAAACTAGTATAGAATAAAATAAAATAGGGTAGAATAAAATAAAATAGTGTAGAATAAAATAGTATAGAATAAAATAAAATAAAATAAAATAAAATAAATAGAGACCCGATTTCCTTTTTGCCTTAAATTTTCCTTCCACAATGGCAAAGCAATTCCTGGGAAAGAGAGAATTTTGTTGCCCTTTGGCACCAAAATCCCCCCAAAAAAACCCGCTAAAAAGCCAAAACCCGTTTCCATATTTGAACTAATCCTACGGAAAAATCCCCGTGGGAGGAGGAAGAGTTGGCTCTGGCATTCCCAGAGTTCCAATGGAGGCAGAATAAAATAAAATAAAATAAAATAAAATAGAATAAAATAGAATAGAATAAAATAAAACAAAATAAAATAAAATAAAATAAAATAAAATAAAGATAAAATAAAGATAAAATAAAGATAAAATAAAGATAAAATAAAGACCCAATTTCCTTTTTGCCTTAAATTTTCCTTCCACACTGGCAAAGCAATTCCTGGGAAAGAGAGAATTTTGTCGCCCTTTGGCACCAAAATCCCTAAAAAACCCGCTAAAAAGCCAAAACCCATTTCCATATTTGAACCAATCCTATGGAAAAATCCCTGTGGGATGAGGAAGAGTTGGCTCTGGTATTCCCAGAGTTCCAATGGAGGCAGAATAAAATAAAATAAAATAAAATAAAATAAAATAAAATAGAATAAAATAAAATAAAATAAAGATAAAATAAAATAAAGACCCAATTTCCTTTTTGCCTTAAATTTTCCTTCCGCACTGGCAAAGCAATTCCTGGGAAAGAGAGAATTTTGTCACTCTTTGGCACCAAAATCCCTAAAAAACCCGCTAAAAATCCAAAACCCATTTCCATATTTGAACCAATCCTATGGAAAAATCCCCGTGGGATGAGAAAGAGTTGGCTCTGGCATTCCCAGAGTTCCAACGGAGGCAGAAAACAGGGACAGATCCCTGAATTTTCAGCGGAATCGACGGATTTTGGTCAATTTTAATCAATCCGTCCCAAGATCCCGCCCCCGGAGCCCAGCGGCGCATTCCCACCAGGATATCGGGATACTGGATCCTGGGATCCTGGGATACCTTCCCATTGGAGTCCTTGGGCTGCAGGTCGAAGGCCCGGACGATGTAGACCCGGAGCAGACATTCCTGGAGGCCCCGCGCCGGGAGCTGCTGGAATTGCCGGGGCGGCGCCGGCACCCGCGGATCCTCGGGAAGGGGGTAGATCCTGAAGGAACCCTGGGAACGACACCGGAGTTCAGGAGCAATGGATGGTGGAATGTGGATCATGGAATCCTGGGATGGGTTGGGTTGGGTTGGGAGGGACCTCAAAGGTCGTCTTGGGCCAGTGTGGGAAGAGACACCTCCCACTATCCTGGGGGATCCAGCCTGGCCTGGGACACTTCCAGGGATCCAGGGGCAGCCACAGCTTCTCTGGGAATGTCATCCCAGGCCCTCACCACCCTCACAGCCAGGAATTCCTTCCCAATATCCCACCTAACCCTGCCCTCTGGCAGCTTGAAGCCAGAATGGATTCATGGAATCCTGGAATGAGTTGGGATGGGAGAGACCTTAAATCCCATCCAGTTCCACCCAGGGACACCTTCCACTGTCCCAGGTTGCTCCAACCTGGCCTTGGACACTTCCAGGGATCCAGGGGCAGCCACAGCTTCTCTGGGAAATTCATTCCAGGGCCTCACTATCCTCACAGACAGGAATTCCTTCCAATATCCCACCTAAATCTCCCCTTTTCCAGTGGGAAGCCATTCCCTGTGTCCTGTCCCTCCCTGCCTTGTCCCCAGTCCCTCTCCAGCTCTCCTGGAGCCCCTTCAGGCCCTGCAAGGGGCTCTCAGCTCTCCCTGGAGCCTTCTCTTCTCCAGGGGAACCCCCCCAGCTCTCCCAGCCTGGCTCCAGAATCCTGGAATGCTTTGGGTTGGAAGGCACCTTAAAGATCCAATTCCACGGGCAGGGACACCTTCCTCCATCCCAAGTTGCTCCAACCTATCCTTGGACACTCCCATGGTTGGGACAACCACCACTTCCATAATTCCCAGCACCATGGAATGGTTTGGGCTGGAAGGGCCCTCCCAGCCCCCGAAATTCCAGGGATTGGGATTCGCTCCCACCTTGAACTCTCCCACGACCGAGGGGTCGTCGCTGCAGTCGCGGCTGCGGCCCCGGAGCAGGGGGAAGGTGTGGCAGAAATCACAGAGGTGCTCGAACTCCTCCACCTCCTCCAGCTCCGACTCGTAGACCTGTAGGGACACACGGGATGGGGACCAGGAGCCCTCCAACCTCCTAAATCCTGGGAAAAAAACCCCAACACACTGGGACAAAATCCCGGGATCTCTCACCATCTCCATCTCACAGGGATGGAGAGATTGGCGACCCTACAATAAACACCAGGAGTTTGGCGACCCTACAATAAACACCAGCCCATCACAAAGGATGGGGACGGAGAGTTTGGTGACCCTACAATAAACACCAGGAGTTTGGTGACCCTACAATAAACACCAGCCCATCACAAAGGATGGGGATAGAGAGATTGGCGACCCTACAATAAACACCAGGAGTTTGGTGACCCTACAATAAACACCAGCCCACCACAAAGGATGGGGATGGAGAGTTTGGCGACCCTACAATAGAGAGTTTGGTGACCCTACAATAAACACCAGCCCATCACAAAGGATGGGGATGGAGAGTTTGGCGACCCTACAATAAACACCATATAAAATATATTTTAAAACAATATTTATATTTATATATAAAACATATTTTAAAACAATAATATTTATATTTATATATAAATATATTTTTAAACAATATTTATATGTAAAAATATATTTTTTAAACAATAATATTTAGATTTATATATAAATATATTTTTAAACAATATTTATATAAAATATATTTTTAAAACAATAATATTTATATTTATATATAAATTATATTTTAAAACTATATTTATATATAAAATATATTTTAAAACTATATTTCTATATAAAATATATTTTAAAACTATATTTATATATAAAATATATTTTAAAACAATACTTATATTTATATATAAAATACATTTTTAAACCATAATATTTTCATTTATATATAAAATATATTTTAAACCAATATTTATATTTATATATAAAATATATTTTAAACCAATATTTTTATTTATATATAAAATATATTTTAAACCACAACATTTATATTTATATATAAAAATATATTTTTAAACCATAATATTTATATTTTTATATAAATTATTTTTTAAAACTATATTTATATATAAAATATATTTTTAAACAATATTTATTTTTATATATAAAAAATACATTTTTAAAACAATAATATTTATATTTATATATAAAATACATTTTAAACCATAATATTTATATTTTTATATAAAATATATTTTAAAACCATAATATTTATATTTATATATCAATTATATTTTAAAACAATATTTATATTTTTATATAAAATATATTTTTAAACCATAATATTTATATTTATATTTAAATATAAAATATATTTTTAAAACAATCCTTACCTTTAAAACGCTATTTATTTTTTAAAAAATACACATTTTAAAACCAACATTCATTTTGAAAATATTCCATTTTTTCCCCTCGGGGAAACGTTTCATTTTTTTTTTCAACCCAGCAGGGAAAAAAAAAAAAGCCTAAAATTCCCAAAAAAATCATGGAGAGCCAGAAATGAGGGAATCCACTCACCTTCAAGGTGTCAAAGCCCTTCTCCAAGTAGGAGCCACATTTTTCCCTCTCTCCTATGGAAGCATAAAACTTGCTCCACCAGTCGATGAATTCTTCCTCCTGGAACAGATCCCGGAGTTACTCATCTCCAAGGAAAAATCCCAAATTCCTGGAGCTGAACTTCTGCACCAGAATCCCCCCGGAAGCTCCTCCAGCTCTAATTCCAGGGGATTTTTGGGGATTCTCCTGGTCCAAAGGATGGTTCTCCTTGGGAGGGCGAGATGGAGCTCCCAGGAAAAAACTGGAGTGTTTTCAGGGATATTCCGGCCCTTTGGAAGGTGGTTTTCCCAGGATTCTCCACACGGGACCACACAGGAAATGAGACAAAGGAACAAAAGGAACAAAATTCCCAAGATTTTTGGGGACAGGGATTGACTTCCTGGTTGTGTCCCAGCACAGCCTGGGGGGAAGGAAGAAATCCATCCAATCCCGATATTCCCACTAAAATTTAAGGAGTCTCCAGAAGGACAAAAC
>NW_020939144.1:0-6170 GCF_003984885.1 Neopelma chrysocephalum
GGATCCACTCCCCATCCCAACACTCCAGTGGGAATGGATCCACTCCCCATCCCAACACCCCACTGGGAATGAACCCACTCCCCATCCCAACACATCAGTGGGAATGGATCCACTCCCATTCCAACACACCCATGGGGATGGACCCACTCCCTATCCCAATACTCCAGTGGGAATGGACTCACTCCCCATCCCAACACTCCAGTGGGATGAACCCACTCCCCATCCCAACACCCCACTGGGAATGGATCCACTCGCATCCCAACATTCCAGTGGGATGGATCCACTCCCCATCCCAACACTCCAGTGGGATGGATCCACTCTTCATCCCAACATCCAACAGTGCCAGGGCTGTGCCGTGTTGGTTCAGTTTATCACGGAATCATGGAATGGTTTGGGTTGGGAGGGACCTGAAAGCCCATCCAGTTCCACGGGTAGGGACACCTTCCACTCTCCCAGGTGGCTCCAACCTGGCCTTGGACACTTCCAGGGATCCAGGGGCAGCCACAGCTTCTCTGGGAATTCCATCCCAGCCCCTCCCCACCCTCCCAGCCAGGAATTCCATCCCAATATCCCATCTGAACTCCTCTCCCTGTCCATCCAGCTTTGCTGGGAAGGTGTCACTGGCAGCCTGAACTGGCAGGAACTGCCTCAGGAAACCATGTTTATGGATAACTCTTTTCCAAGGCATCCCATTTGGAGGTGTCCCATCCCACAGCCCCAAACAGGTCTCCATCCATCCCATTTTTCCTTCAGACATCGAACCAAATTCCCTAAACGAGGAGCAAAAGTTCCCTGGACTCCCTTTATTCCCAGTGGGATGAGGATTATTCCTCCCCAAGGGAATTCCAGGTCTAAACGTCCCTCCTGGGTGTGTCCATTGATGACAGAGCAAACCCAATCCCACAGCCCAGAATTCCCAGGGAGAAGATGGACAAGAGCCAAGGGAATCATGGAATGGTTTGGATGGGAAGAACCTTAAAATCCATTGGATGGGAGGAACCTTAAAATCCCTCTGATTCCACCCCTTGCCATGGGGGGGGTGGAATCCCTCTGATTCCCTCTGGGATTCATGGGAATCCCTCTGATTCCACTATCCCAGGTTGCTCCAAACCTCATCCAACCTTGGAACGGGAAGCTCTGGCTCATCCAGCACAATTCCCTCAACGTGACATTAAAAAATTCCCCTGGATCCCAAAGTGAATCCACACTTACTTCCCAAAGTGAATCCACACTTACTTCCCAAAGACAGGCTCCAGGGTGCAGGGCAGGTAATTTTCCTGGTCGTTGATGGATTTCTTTCCCACGGAAATCTTCACGTAGGGATCGCACTGAGGGGGTGGAGCAAGAGACAGGGAATCATGGAATGGGGTGGGAAGGACCTTAAATCCCATCCAGTCCCACCTTCCACAGCCCAGGATGCTCCAAACCCCACCCCTCTCACAGTTCCATAAATCTTGGAAAACCAGCATTCCTTTAAAAAGGGGTTCAACTGACTCAAGGGCCAGAAATTCGGGTCAGTTTGGGGTTTTCAGGGTGAAAAAAGAGCTTTTTCTCTATTTATTTTTAATCCCCAGGAGTCACTTATGGGAGATTCCCAAGGACTGGAAAAACTTCATTCCAAACCCATTTTTAAAAACTGGGCAGGTTAAAAAGCAGTTTCATTTTCTTAATACATTTTTTCATGTATTTCATATAGATTTCATATATATTTCATATACATTTAATATATATAAATTTTCTTATTTTCATATATATATATATTTGATATATACTTCATAGATATAAATTTTCTTAATTTTCATATATATATTTCATATATACTTCATAGATATAAATTTCTTATTTTCATATATATATTTCATATATATTTCATATATATAAATTTTCTTATTTTCAAATATATATATTTCATATATACTTCATAGATATAAATTTTCTTATTTTCAAATATATATATTTCATATATACTTCATAGATATAAATTTTCTTATTTTTCATATATATATTTCATATATATAAATTTTCCTATTTTTCACATATATATTTCATATCTATTTCATATATTTCATATATATAATATTTTTCATATATTTCTCGCATATATTTAATATCTTTCATATCTATATTATTTCCTCTCTATATTTCATGTCTCTTTCTTCACCTATTCAAATATTTCCCATCGTTTTCCTTAACTTTTCCCCTGTTTCCAAGTGGGAACAAAGACAGTTAAAAAGGGCCTTTCCCTGAGATATTTTTTGGGGGGGGCAAAGTGACCCAGAATGAACAAATAAAATAGAATAAAATAGTATGGAATAAAAAAAATAAAATACTGTAGAATAAATAAAATACTGTAGAATAAAATAAAATAGTATAGAATAAAATAAAATAGTATAGAATAGAATAAAATAAAATAGTATAGAATAAAATAAAATAGTGTAGAATAAAATAAAATAGTATAGAATAAAATAAAATAAGATAAAATAAACTAGTATAGAAAAAATAAAATAGTATAGAATAGAATAAAATAAAATAGTATCGAATAAAATAAAATAAAATTAAAAAAATAAAATAAAATAGTGTAGAATAAAATAGTATAGAATAAAATAAAATAGTGTAGAATAAAATAAAATAGTATAAAATAAACTAGTATAGAATAAAATAAAATAGGGTAGAATAAAATAAAATAGTGTAGAATAAAATAGTATAGAATAAAATAAAATAAAATAAAATAAAATAAAATAAAATAGAATAAAATAAAATAAAATAAAGTAAAATAAAATAAAATAAAATAAAATAAAATAAAGACCTAATTTCCTTTTTGCCTTAAATTTTCCTTCCACACTGGCAAAGGAGAGAATTTTGTCGCCCTTTGGCACCAAAATCCCTAAAAAACCCGCTAAAAATCCAAAACCCATTTCCATATTTGAACCAATCCTATGGAAAAATCCCCGTGGGATGAGAAAGAGTTGGCTCTGGCATTCCCAGAGTTCCAACGGAGGCAGAAAACAGGGACAGATCCCTGAATTTTCAGCGGAATCGACGGATTTTGGTCAATTTTAATCAATCCGTCCCAAGATCCCGCCCCCGGAGCCCAGCGGCGCATTCCCACCAGGATATCGGGATACTGGATCCTGGGATCCTGGGATACCTTCCCATTGGAGTCCTTGGGCTGCAGGTCGAAGGCCCGGACGATGTAGACCCGGAGCAGACATTCCTGGAGGCCCCGCGCCGGGAGCTGCTGGAATTGCCGGGGCGGCGCCGGCACCCGCGGATCCTCGGGAAGGGGGTAGATCCTGAAGGAACCCTGGGAACGACACCGGAGTTCAGGAGCAATGGATGGTGGGACGTGGATCATGGAATCGTGGGATGGGATGGGTTGGATTGGGAGGGACCTCAAAGGTCGTCTTGGGCCAGTGTGGGAAGAGACACCTCCCAATATCCTGGGGGATCCAGCCTGGCCTGGGACACTTCCAGGGATCCAGGGGCAGCCACAGCTTCTCTGGGAATGTCATCCCAGGCCCTCACCACCCTCACAGCCAGGAATTCCTTCCCAATATCCCACCTAACCCTGCCCTCTGGCAGCTTGAAGCCAGAATGGATTCATGGAATCCTGGAATGAGTTGGGATGGGAGAGACCTTAAATCCCATCCAGTTCCACCCAGGGACACCTCCCACCAGCCCAGGGGGCTCCAACCTGGCCTTGGACACTTCCAGGGATCCAGGGGCAGCCACAGCTTCTCTGGGAAATTCATTCCAGGGCCTCACTATCCTCACAGACAGGAATTCCTTCCAATATCCCATTTAAATCTCCCCTTTTCCAGTGGGAAGCCATTCCCTGTGTCCTGTCCCTCCATCCCTTGTCCCCAGTCCCTCTCCAGCTCTCCTGGAGCCCCTTCAGGCCCTGCAAGGGGCTCTCAGCTCTCCCTGCAGCCTTCTCTTCTCCAGGGGAACCCCCCCAGCTCTCCCAGCCTGGCTCCAGAATCCTGGAATGCTTTGGGTTGGAAGGCACCTTAAAGATCCAATTCCACGGGCAGGGACACCTTCCTCCATCCCAGGCTGCTCCAACCTATTCTTGGACACTCCCATGGTTGGGACAACCACCACTCCCATAATTCCCGGCACCATGGAATGGTTTGGGCTGGAAGGGCCCTCCCAGCCCCCGAAATTCCAGGGATTGGGATTCGCTCCCACCTTGAACTCTCCCACGACCGAGGGGTCGTCGCTGCAGTCGCGGCTGCGGCCCCGGAGCAGGGGGAAGGTGTGGCAGAAATCACAGAGGTGCTCGAACTCCTCCACCTCCTCCAGCTCCGACTCGTAGACCTGTAGGGACACACGGGATGGGGACCAGGAGCCCTCCAACCTCCTAAATCCTGGGAAAAAAACCCCAACACACTGGGACAAAATCCCGGGATCTCTCACCATCTCCATCTCACAGGGATGGAGAGATTGGCGACCCTACAATAAACACCAGGAGTTTGGTGACCCTACAATAAACACCAGCCCATCACAAAGGATGGGGATAGAGAGATTGGCGACCCTACAATAAACACCAGCCCATGACAAAGGATGGGGATGGAGAGTTTGGTGACCCTACAATAAACACCATATAAAATATATTTTAAAACAATATTTATATTTATATATAAAACATATTTTAAAACAATAATATTTATATTTATATATAAATATATTTTTAAACAATATTTATATAAAATATATTTTTAAAACAATAATATTTATATTTATATATAAATTATATTTTAAAACTATATTTGTATATAAAATATATTTTAAAACTATATTTATATATAAAATATATTTTAAAACAATACTTATATTTATATATAAAATACATTTTTAAACCATATTTTCATTTATATATAAAATATATTTTAAACCAATATTTATATTTATATATAAAATATATTTTAAACCAATATTTTTATTTATATATAAAAATATATTTTAAACCATAACATTTATATTTATATATAAAAATATATTTTTAAACCATAATATTTATATTTTTATATAAATTATTTTTTAAAACTATATTTATATATAAAATATATTTTTAAACAATATTTATTTTTATATATAAAAAATACATTTTTAAAACAATAATATTTATATTTATATATAAAATACATTTTAAACCATAATATTTATATTATATATAAAATATATTTTAAAACCATAATATTTATATTTATATATCAATTATATTTTAAAACAATATTTATATTTTTATATAAAATATATTTTTAAACCATAATATTTATATTTATATATCAATTATATTTTAAAACAATACTTATATTTTTATATAAAATATATTTTAAACCATAATATTTATATTTATATATCAATTATATTTTAAAACAATACTTATATTTTTATATAAAATATATTTTAAAACCATAATATTTATATTTATATTTAAATATAAAATATATTTTTAAAACAATCCTTACCTTTAAAACGCTATTTATTTTTTTAAAAATACACATTTTAAAACCAACATTCATTTTGAAAATATTCCATTTTTTCCCCTTGGGGAAATGTTTCATTTTTTTTTTTCAACCCAGCAGGGGAAAAAAAAAGCCTAAAATTCCCAAAAAAATCATGGAGAGCCAGAAATGAGGGAATCCACTCACCTTCAAGGTGTCAAAGCCCTTTTCCAGGTAGGAGCCACATTTTTCCCTCTCTCCTATGGAAGCATAAAACTTGCTCCACCAGTCGATGAATTCTTCCTCCTGGAACAGATCCCGGAGTTACTCATCTCCAAGGAAAAATCCCGAATTCCTGGAGCGGAACTTCTGCACCAGAATCCCCCCGGGAGCTCCTCCAGCTCTAATTCCAGGGGATTTTTGGGGATTCTCCTGGTCCAAAGGATGGTTCTCCTTGGGAGGGCGAGATGGAGCTCCCAGGAAAAAACTGGAGTGTTTTCAGGGATATTCCGGCCCTTTGGAAGGTGGTTTTCCCAGGATTCTCCACACGGGACCACACAGGAAATGAGACAAAGGAACAAAAGGAACAAAATTCCCAAGATTTTTGGGGACAGGGATTGACTTCCTGGTTGTGTCCCAGCACAGCCTGGGGGGAAGGAAGAAATCCATCCAATCCCGATATTCCCACTAAAATTTAAGGAGTCTCCAGAAGGACAAAAC
>NW_020939145.1:0-1702 GCF_003984885.1 Neopelma chrysocephalum
CCAAATAATGTCTGAGCAGAAGCATCCTGATGAATCACAACATGGAGTAAACCCAGAATTCCAGGGGCTCAGCAGTGCCCAGAACTTTAGGATTGCCTTGGAAAATGGGGTGTCACAGGCAGATTTCAGCCTGTTTTCCATGGAATTCCTTCCTTGAGAGAAGATGTGGCAGTGCCACAATCAGGAATAATCTGTGCTGACCCCCCTGATCAAACCACAACACCCCAAAAATGCACATTTAGGACATCTGGGAAGAGCCACAACTAAAGCAGCTCTGATCCCACCACAGCCTGCACCCTTTGGAAGTCCCTCCTCCCATTCCAGAATCCCATGGGATGATCCACCACTCCTAAAAAAAACCCCAAACTGGAAACAAATCCCAGGGCAGGATTTGGGGAGGAATGGGGGGGAAAAGACACAAAAAAACCCTAAAAACCAACCAAAGTAACATGTGATCAAAAGCATCCTGATGAATTACAACATGGAGCAAACCCAGAATTCCAGGGGTTCAGAAGTGCCCAGCACAGGGACAATTTAGGATTTCCATGGAAAATGGGGTGTCACAGGTGGATTTCAGCCTGTTTTCCATGGAATTCCTTCCTTGACAGAAGATGTGGCAGTGCCACGATCAGGAATGATCTGTGCTGACCCCCCTGATCAAACCACAACACCCCAAAAATGCACATTTAGGACATTTGGGAAGAGCCACAACTAAAGCAGCTCTGATCCCACCACAACCTGCACCCTTTGGAAGTCTCTCCTCCCATTCCATAATTCCCATGGGATGATCCACCACTCCTAAAAAAACCCCAAACTGGAAATAAATCCCAGGGCAGGATTTGGGGAGGAATGAAGGGGAAAAAGACATAAAATAACCCTAAAAACCAACCAAATAATGTCTGAGCAGAAGCATCCTGATGAATCACAACGTGGAGCAGCTTCTCCAGAGGTTTTCCAACCAGGATTTCTAATAATGCCATGAATCAAGGCAGGGCAGTTTCCCAGAAGTCATTAAAACCCCCCCAGTGACAAAAAAACCTCGGAATTAATTATCCAGCATTTGTCCCTCCAAGCCCAGACTCCAAAACGCTCCTGGATTTTGGGATTTGACCGGATTTTGGGGCTCCAGAGTGGAGTCACATCCAGCTGGAAGCACAGCTGGATTTTTTTGGGGTGGAAGCTACTCAGATCTTCCCAATAATCCTCATTTTGGGGAGATCCTTCAGCGTATTCCCGACTTCTTATGGATTTATATTCCTGGTCACAGCCAGGTTGGACAGGACTTGGAGCAGCCTGGGATAGTGGAAGGTGTTCCTGGGTGGGATTTAAGGTCCCTCCCAACCCAAACCATTCCATGATTCCATGACATCCAGCCCAAGGTGTTCCCTCAGCCATTCCCATGGGAGAAGGGAGAGCTCCACTGAGCCATGGGAATGTTGGGAATGGTGGGATTGAAGGTCCCTCCAAACCCAGACCATTCCATGATTCCATGACACTCCACATCCAGCCCAAGGTGTTCCCTCAGCCCTGGGAACGTTGGGATTGGTGGGATTTGAGGTCCCTCCCAACCCAAACCATTCCATGATTCCATGACATCCAGCCCCAGGTGTTCCCTCAGCCATTCCCACGGGAGAAGGGAGAGCTCCACTCAGCTGTGGGAATGTTGGGATTGGTGGGATTGAAGGTCCCTCCAAACCCAAAC
>NW_020939146.1:0-3079 GCF_003984885.1 Neopelma chrysocephalum
CTCTGGGAATGTCCCACCAATATCCTCCCTGGTGGTCCAAAACTGGTTCCCATCCCTCCTGAACTGTCCCAGCTCCTCCATCTCTCCACCAATGTCCCTCTTGGTGGTCCAGATCACCCTCCTGACCCTCCTGGACTGTCCTAGACCATCCATCCCTCTGGGAATGTCCCACCAAGCCCTCCCTGGTGCTCCAGACCAGTCTCCCATTCCCTGGACTGTCTCCCTTCCCACTCCAGTCGAGGACAGACCCCATCCCAGTACAATCCCACCGCTCATCCCAGTCCCCTCCAACTGGTCCCCCCGAATTCCCGTTTGCTCCCCGAGCTCTCCATGCCCCGGGGGGTTGATTTTCCCCTCGGGATGTGCTCACTTGGGCTCCTCCAGCCTGGGATTCATGTTGGGCTCATCCCTCCCCATCCCAGCCGGGCGCTCCTCGTGCTCCTGCTCAGCCACGATCTCCAGGGTCATCTCCAGTTTGCCCTGGGGGGAACACGAACAAAACACACTCAGAACCCCAAAAAAAGAGGGGAGGGGTGAGAAATGGGGGAAGAAAATCCACTTGGAGCAAAGCCACCCACGAGGAAACCAGGGAGAGTCCAGAGATCCCTCGACGGGACACTGGGGATCCTCCAGGAGATCCCAAATCCCAAGTTTGGGAAACTACAGAATCACTGAGGTTGGAAAAGACCTCCAGGATCACCGAGTCCAACCTGTGACCAACAACCACCTTGTCAACCAGACCATGGCACTGAGTCCAGCCTTTCCTCATTCCCTGATTCCTGATTTCCCTGAACCCACCTCAGGGTTTTGTTTTTTTTGTGGAATGACCCCATTCACAGCCTGGATTCCTTTACCTGGATGGAAGCACCATCAAACCCTTGGACAGGACACGTTTCCACGTGTCACTGGGACACCTGGAGCCTTTCCCTGGTGCTCCCCGTGACGCGAGATCATCGGGAATAGGTGTGACCCAGAGTCACATTGGGTGGCACATTCCTAAATCCACAGCCAAAAAAAAACCCACAAACCAAGGGATTCCTCCTGAGGAGTTTCCACAGTGCTGGAAAACATCCAGCTGACCACAGAGGGGAAAATTCACAGCCCCAAACTTCATTTTGTGACATCCTGCGGGTGCTCGGCCCGGACACCTCCCTCCTCAAAGCTTCCAAGGAATCCTGGAATGGTTTGGGGGGGGGAAGGACCTGAAGGATCACCCCATCCCAGACCATGCAGATGTGGAATCCCACCCTCTGCCACCTCCCACCAGCCCAGGCTGCTCCCAGCCCCATCCAACCAGGCCTGGGACACTTCCAGGGACGAGATTCCACAATTTCTCCGGGTGCCAGTGGAGCACAGAGAGCAGGTGAACCCCCCAAACGTGGAGTTTTCCCCCCAAAATAACCCTTTTTCCCCCAAAAAACAACCCTTTTTCCCTCCCAGCCCGCAGGGAAAACCAGGATCACAAACATTCCAGAGCCAACATTCCTCCTACAGGAGGCCAACCAGGCCTTGGACGCCTCCAGGGATCCAGGGGATTGGGATTGAATCCCACGGGAAGACGTGGAGTGGGCTCCTCACCGCCAGGATCCTCTTGTGGTCCTGCTCAGCCCCACAGGGCCACCAGCCCTTGACAGTTTTCTGCTCGAAGAGGGACACGAAGTGGTTGGAGGACAGGGCGTCGTCCACCAGCTCCAGGGAGCACTTCTCGGCCGTCTTGGCGGGTTTGGGCATCCTGTTGAGATCCATCTGGATGGAGCCTGGAAGGAGGAATGGCACAGGTGGGGACAGCTCAGTGTAAAAGTCCTTGAAACGTGGCCTTTTTCCCTGAGGGTTCTTTCCTTGTGGCACCTTCGTGATCTCGGGGAGTTTGGGTCACCCAGACCCCCCCAGCTCCAAACCACAACCTCCACTATCCCAGATTGCTCCAACCTGGCCTTGGACACTTCCAGGGATCCAGGGGCAGCCACAGCTTCTCTGGGAATTCCATCCCAGCCCTTCACCACCCTCACAGCCAGGAATTCCTTCCCAATATCCCATTTAAATCTTCACTCTTCCAGTTTGAAGCCATTCCCTGTGTCCTGTCCCTCCCTCCCTTGTCCCCAGTCCCTCTCCAGCTCTCCTGGAGCCCCTTCAGGCCCTGCAAGGGGCTCTCAGCTCTCCCTGGAGCCTTCTCTCCTCCAGGGGAACCCCCCCAGCTCTCCCAGCCTGGCTCCAGAATCCTGGAATGGTTTGAGTGGGAAGGGACCTTAAATCCCACCCAGTTCCACCCCTGCCATGGGCAGGGACACCTCCCACCAGCCCAGGTTGCTCCAAGCCCTGTCCAACCCAGCCTTGGACACTTCCAGGGATCCAGGGGCAGCCCCAGCTTTTCCAGGCACCATTTTCCAGGAATTTTTCCCTTCCTGCTGCCCCGGGAAGGGACGGAGCCAAAAACCCTCCCCCAGCTCACCCAAATAGTCATCGAAGGAGAACTTGTCGTTGTCCCAGATCTGGAGGATCAGCTGAGGAGGGATCTTGTTTTCTGTCTTGTCCAAGCTCCAGAAATGCTCCTAAAAATCCCACCAGGAGAGAAAAATGGGGGAAATCAAAGGATTGCTAGAGGAAGTGGGCAGAGGAAGTGGTTCCTGTCTTCCCATGGAAATCCTGGCACTCCTGGTGTGTCCTGCAGGGTTGGAGCCACAGGACCCCTGTGGATGCTCCGTGGGAAAGCCAGGATGCCTCTGGAAGGGGAATTATCACCAGTTTATCCCTTAATTTACTGACAATATTTTAGCAAAGAGGCTCCCTCAGCTCTCAAATGGGATCCTTTGGAATGCCAGCACCGTATTCCCATAATTCCAGCAAGGATTGGTGACTCTCCAAGGGGAAGAGGCCACGAGTGTCGGGTGCCAGGGCTGCCAAACCTCCCCTTCCTCTTAATTGGTGGGAAAATAGAGGATTAACCCTTCCATTGGCACCTCTGGCAGACAATTCCAGCACATCCCTTCCCTTCTCCTCTCCCCTGCACAGCCTGGATCCCCCTGGATTTGTTTCCAGGGAACCTCTGGCTCCTGGATTTGTTTCCCAGGGAACCTCTGGC